>NC_056741.1:1831431311-1831731311 GCF_019279795.1 Protopterus annectens
GCACTTCATGCTCAAATTTGGCATTTAATTACCCAGGACAAGTGGGTATTAAACATAGTATCCCAGGGTTACAGATTTCATTTCCATACTTTGCCAATTCCAGACGGATGGCCAGATCTGCCATAAAACCAGTGGGCAGTGGCCCAGAAACAAGTCATGTCCCTCATGGATATGAGGGCTATTCAACCAGTACCAGAAAAGGAAAAAGGACAAGGATTTTATTCAAGACTTTTCCTGGTACCCAGTAAAAACAAATCATGGCGTCCAATACTGGACTTATCGATTCTGAACACGTTCCTAAGCATTCCAAAATTCAAAATGCTGACTTTACAACAGCTACTGCCTATGCTAGGCAAGAATGCATGGTTGGTAACGCTAGACTTAAAAAAGGCATACCTGCATATCCCAATGAGGGAGTCTTGCAGAAGATACATCTGCTTCAAAGCAGGTTTTTTGCATTACCAGTTCTGTGCACTGCCCTTTGGTTTATCTAGTGCGCCCAGGGTCTTTACAAAGTGCCTGACACCAGTAATTGCATTCTGCAGACAAAGACACATTCAAATTTATCCTTATCTGGACGATTGTCTCATTCAGGCAGAGGACAAGGACACTCTTCTTCATCATCTGGCATTTTTGAAAAGGCTTCTAGCATGCCTAGGGTACACTATAAACAAAAAGAAATCACAACTGGTACCCTCTCAAATAATTACATTCCTGGGTGCAAGCTGGAATACAACTGCCCAGATGGCTTACCTCACACCAGACAAACAAATGCAATTGACAACATACTTCAAACAAATGTCAACAAAAACCCAGTTATCTGCAAGTCAAATTCTGCAGGCTTTGGGGTTCATGGCATCCTGCATTCTACTAAATTCCATATGCGAGACTGCATGTGAGGAAACTTCAGTGGTACCTAAAAAGCTTATGGAGTCAACATTGTCACAGCTTGGAAACAATGATTCCACTCATTCCCTGCCTACAACAGGAGTTTCTTTGGTGGGCAGAGACATGTCACCAAAACAAGGGATTGTCATTCACTCTACCCCCTGCCACCCATGTCCTAACTACAGACGCATCAGACTATGAATGGGGGGCCCACCTGGCAGGGAGATGCATTCAGGGCAAATGGAGCCGAAACCAAATGCATCTACATATCAACCAGAAAGAAATGCTAGCTGTTCAGAATGCTCTAACAGCCTTCAAGGACTTACTTCATCCAGGGCAACTACTGATAAAGACGGACAACACCACAGTTATGTGGTACATAAAGAAGCAGGGGGGTACCCATTCATACCCCCTTTGCAGACTAGCCATAGCCTTGTGGATCACAGCCTTGACTTACCAAATACATTTTCTAGCTCAGTTCCTGCCAGGAAAGCAAAATACTGTGGCAGACGACCTAAGCAGAAATCTTACGGACCCGCACAAATGGAAACTGGATCCACAAACCTTCAGCATGTTAACACAGAAATGGGGAAGCCCAGACATAGATCTATTTGCCTCTCCTCAAAACTATCAGTTGGACAAATTCTGCACAAGAACTCATCACAAAAAAGCATGGAAAGTGGATGATCTATCCTACAGCTGGAAAAACCTATCAGTCTATGCCTTTCCCCCTCTGCCTCTACTCTCCACAGTCTTCCTAAAAGTCAGACAGGAAAAACCAAAAATGATTCTAATTGCTCTGGACTGGCCCCGCCAACACTGGTACCCACTTCTAAGGAATGTGTCACACCTTCCTCCGTGGTACTTGCCTCAAACACCTCATCTATTGTCTCAGCAGAACTATCAAATTCTGCACACACAGCTCCATACTTTGAATCTTGCAGCATGGCTAACCAACTGATTATTCAAACGACATCTCTCAGTAAACATGTGATGGATGTCATTTTGGAAGCCAGAAGGCCTAGTACTAGAAAATCTTATGCTGATAAATGGAAGAGATTCTATGCTGGGAACCAAGCACAAGGAATAGACACAGCAAAGCCCAATATTCCTCAGATTTTACAATACTTAACTGAGATGCTTGACAAGGGCCTATCTTTTTCTTCAATAAAAATCCATGCCTCTGCCATCTCGGCTCATTACAACATAGAGCCTCCCCTCTTTTCTCAACCACTGCTAAAACAGTATCTCAGAAGGGCCAAAAAATTAAGGCCTCCCAGGAGAGCACCAACTCCTGCATGGGACCTCAATTTTGTGCTAGAAAAAACTCTCCCTGCCTCCTTTTGAACCAGCAGCTACTGCGGATATAAAAGTTCTTTCTTGGAAGACATCTTTTCTTTTGGCAGTCACTTCAGCTAGAAGGGTTTCAGAACTACAGGCTCTCATGGCAGTGGAGCCTTTCATTATTTTTTACCCGGACAGGGTGGCCCTCAGGACCAATCCTTCTTTGATGCCTAAGGTGGTATCCAGTGTGGCTTTTAACCAGACCATTCACCTGCCAACTTTTTTCCAAAATCCGCAGAACAAGGGGGAGCGAATTATGCATTCATTGGATGTACACAGACAACTAAGTTTCTACTTAAACAGGACAAAATCTCTAGGAAAGTCTGAGCAACTACTGGTAGCATTTGCTGCAGGATCAGAGGGGAAGGCTATATCAAAACAGACTATTTATAAATGGGTAAGCCATTGCATTAGTTTCTGCTTCTAGCACCATGGTAAACCTGTGCCAAAGGGGATCAGATCCCACTCCACCAGGGCTGCCTCTGCTTCAGCAGCTTTTCTCAGAGGGGTCCCTACCAGAGACATTCTAGAAACTGGTACTTGGAGCTCAGTCATATGTTCGCATAGCATTATTATTTACCTCTCTTCTCTAAATCCAGGGCAGGCTTTGCCACTGCAGTGCTGCAGGGCCTTATAGCTGCTCCTAATGCTGTTTAGTTCCATCCTCCCTTCCATAGCTTTGGGATTCTACCCAAATGTAATGACTGCAACAGTGAAACACGAAGAACATAGTACAGTTGTGTACGCTTACCATAAATGTAGATGTTCGAGTGTATTCACTGTTGCAGTCTGGGTTACCCACCCACCAGCCCCCTTTCTATACCTTTTCTTTCCTTCACTGTACTCAAAAGCCTTTGTAGTGTATTTGCTTTTAGCTGAAGGTAAATTTTATGTTTCTAAGGTGCATTTATATATTTACAATTTATATATTTTGCTCCCCATCTGGGGGGCACCTGACATCTGGGGCAAGAAAAACTTATTAAAATGGCGTCGGCTGCATGTTTTATACCCCTGACGACCTGACAATCATGGAAGTGGAGACAGCAACCGACGCAGGACCCAAGACTTTGTTATTCAGGCCGGCTGAGGGCAACCTGCCAGCATATTACCCAAATGTAATGACTGCAACAGTGAATACACTCTAACATCTACATTTATGGTAAGTGTACACAACTGTACTTTTCGACACTTTGGAGGCTTCTTGCGGGGCAGCAGCCACTGGTTCTGTTATTAGAAGACATGCTTGGCTCAGGGAACAGCCCCTTTCTGAACCTGTCAAATCTAAATTACTGGATGTGCCTTTGCACAAGGACAGTCTTTTTGGTAGCAAAGCAGAAGAGGTGTTGAAAAAGTTGGAGGATAAGGCCACATCTATGCAAACTGTTAAGGACTTTCTGCAAGTTCAGCCTCCTCGTTTTAGTAGACATTACCCTTCTAAGAATTGGACTGTTCCTGACCTTGGTAAGCAGGGTTGCACTAGGCCTAGGGGTTACAGGTCTTCTAGGGGGACAGACTTCCACCCCTCAAAAGGCTAAGCACTGGCAGGCTTCCTCTTCAAAATCGGGGAGTTCTAAGCAAACTTCCCAAAGCAAGCATTCCCAATGGCTCTGGCCTTCCCCTGCCTGCCTCTGCGGGCCCAGGGTTTCCTTTGGGGGGAAGGCTAGCCATTTTTGCAGATGTCTGGTACACCATCACAGACTACAAATGGGTGCTCAAAATAGTATCCCAAGGCTACAAGTTTTCCTTTCACACCTTCCCTTGCCACCAAGAATACCCAGCTATCCCCCCACGTCAAAGGGCAGAAGCGGAAAAACAAGTTTCTTCTTTACTAAACCTGAGAGCAATAGAGCCAGCTCCTGCACTACAGATAGGCCAGGGTTTCTACTCCAGACTTTTCCTGGTTCCCAAAAAAGGGGGCACCTGGCGCCCTATTCTGGATTTGTCCATTCTACTCTTTTTTTCTGGTGATTCCCAAGTTCAAAATGCTCACTCTTCAGCAGTTGCTGCCAATACTGGCCAAGGATCCCTGGCTGGTGACTTTGGATCTCAAAGAAGCTTATCTGCACATATCAATAAGGGAAAGCTGCAGGCAGTTCCTTTGCTTCAGGGTGGGGAACAGGCACTTCCAATTCTCTGCACTGCCCTTTGGCTTATCTGCTGCTCACAGAGTTTTTGCAAAGTGGCTGGCTCCAGTCATTGCTTTTTCAAGGTAAAGAAACATTCAGATTTACCCTTACTTGGACTATTGTCTTATTCAGGCAAAGTCTCCAGAGCAACTTCTGAAGGATTTGGACTTTGTAAAGAATCTTCTCGCCTCTCTGGGCTACACTGTCAATGAAAAGAAGTCAAAATTGGTACCCACCAGTGCGATTGTATTCCTGGGAGCGAGTCTGAACACAGGTGCCCAGATGGTATCCCTCCCTCATGAGAAACAAATGGATCTTTCTAATTACTTCATGAATTTGGCAAGTATGACCCAGCTCTTTGCAAGGCAATTCCTGCAAGCCCTGGGATTCATGGCTTCATGTATTCTGATGATTCCGTATGCCAGACTGCATATGAGGAAAATACAATGGTACCTCAAAAACCTTTGGTGTCAACACACTCAGGATTTAGACTTGATTCTTCCTCTGATTCTCTGCCTGCAGACGAAGTTCCTTTGGTGGGCGACGGCCTGTGCACAGAACAAAGGCCTGCCTTTCTGTCCACCGCCTGCCAGCCAGACTCTCACCACATATGCCTCGGACTACACTTGGGGAGCACATCTAGAGGGCAGATGTATTCAGGGGACTTGGAACTATAAACAGGTTCATTTGCACATAAATCTGATGGAATTGATGGCAGTCCAGCAGGCGCCTTGATGGCTTTCAAGCATCTTCTCTCCCCTGCTACTCTTCTAGTCAGGGCAGACAACACCACTATCATGTGGTACATCAACAAGCGGGGAGGGACTCGCTCTTACCCTATGCAGACAAAGCATGATACTGTGGTCCACAGCAGCTTCCATGGGCATTCATCTGATAGCTCAGTTTCTTCCAGGAAGGCTCAACATCTTGGCAGACCGGTTGAGCAGGCAAGACATGGATCCTCACGAGTGGCAACTAAACAAGACCATCTTCTACGCATCATTCAGCGTTGGGTCACTCCCCAGGTGGATCTCTTCTCATCTCCAACCAACCACCTTCTTCCAACCTATTGCACCAGGGATCATCATGACAAAGCTTGGAAAGTGGATGCTCTGTCCTTCCCCTGGACACAGGTCTCGATCTATGCATTCCCTCCTCTGCCTTGTCTTCCCAGAGTGCTGTTAAAGATAAGGGACGAAAAACCAAGGGCCATCATCATAGCTCCAGACTGGCCCAGGCAACATTGGTATCCACTACTTTGCAGTCCACAGCCTTGGCATCTTCCACTGATACCAGATCTCTTGTTTCAGGAGGGGGAAAAAATTCTGCATACTCATCTTCAGACTCTGCATTTGGCAGCCTGGCTCATAATTTAAACCTTTCTCAACAGGTGGTTGAGGTCCTTCGTTAGGCCAGGAGGCATAACACTAGGAAATCTTATGCAGATGTGTGGAAAAGATTCTCCATTTGCATGCAGGCTAGAGGGGAAGACCCTTCTCGACCTTCTCTTCCTCTTATTCTTGACTAACTGGCAGGCTTGCTTAATGGTGGACTTTCCTTTTCTTCTGCCAAGATTCATGCTTCAGCTATTTCTGCTCATTGTTCTTTGAGCAACCCATTTTCTCTCATCCCTTGATGAAACAGTTCCTCCAGGGAGCTAGCAATTTAAAGCCTCCCAGAAGGACACCTTCTCCTGCTTGGGATCTTAATTTTTCACTTGAGAAACTTACTCTGCCTCCTTTTGAACCAGCTGCCTCAGCAGATTTGAAGTTTCTCTCCTGGAAAACTGTCTTTCTCTTGGCTATTACTTCAGCTAGAAGAGATGTTCGTCGTGTTATACTGCTGCAGTCATCACACTTTGGTTATCTGCCGTCAGGCGGTCCCGCAGTCGGCCGAATCCCAAAGTCTTGGTCCGGCGTCAGTTGTTGTCGCTTCCTCCCTGACGTCAGTGTGACAGAGGTATAAAAGAGGCAGCCGACGCCATTTTCTCCAGTCTTTCTTGCCGCGCGGTGCCCGAAGCAGAAGCAATTCGCAAGTGCCGGTCGGCCAGCTCCTGAGATTTTCGAATCGAATTTCAGCCCAAAGTCTTCTTTAAAGCTAAGTACCCCGTTGGGGAAACTTTTCTTGTCTCAGACCGATGTCAGACAAAGTTAATAATTGTATTTCTTGTGGGAAGCAAATACCTCAAGGATTTTCATTCTTATTGTATTCCTTGCCTAGGCCCAGACCACGACGTCTCTGGTTGTCGGTTTTGTGCTAGGTTCAGCAAACGTACAATCAAGTGTCGGGCAGATTTCGCCCAACATTATTTTGGTAGAAAATTTAACTATAGCATGTCGTCGGATCAACTAACATCAGCAATGATTAAAAAACGCAAGGATAAGGACAGGCAGCAAAGGCCAAGACCAGATACCGAGGCCTCAGCAAGGCCTGCCGCCGGTTCTCCGGTTTTCAGCGAGGCGCCTACGCAGCCCCTGACTACCGCTGATTTAGAAATTCTGACGGCCTCCCAAACCGACTCAGCTGGGCCTCGGGAGCCGGTTCCATCTCTCCCCATGGACGCCAACCCTGACGGTGATCCAGAGATTTTGGACAGGTCTTCGGTTTCTGAAGGTGTTTTCAAACCGACAACTACCTCTATTAAGTCTTATGCTAAACATAAAACCCCCTTAAAAGTCAGGAAACCGGGTCCACAGACCCCCCCCCACCCACAGGCCCCTATGCCTAAAAAACAGATGCTTAAGATGGCTGAGGATTTAATTACCCTTATCAGGGGTTCCCATCCCCCTCCTAACAAAAGGCCTAGACTAGAGGAAGATTATCCTTCCTCTGACCAAGCATCTATTTCCTCAGCTAACTCTGAGGACCACAATTACTCCTTCTCTTCTTATGAAGACTCAGATGCTGAAGAGTCCATTCCCTCTGTCTCCCCCCCTGAAGACTACTCTTTTGGGGAAATTTTACACACCATGAGGGAACACTTCCACTGGGAAGGCCAAGATTACTCTGACTCTAAGAAAAGACTCCGTGAGTTTCTTCTTCTTCCACAGCATAGACCCCTTGCAATTCCTCCAGTTTTAGACATTTTGGATGATGTTTACACCGAATCTAGTCTAAACCCAGATTCCTTACCTCCTACACCAGCTAAACCAGACAGATACTTCCGAGTTCCTGATACTCATAGGTTTCTATATAAGAGCCCTGTTGCTGACCCCGAAACCATTTCACATGGGTCCCAAAGGGGTTAAGGCCTCTACTGCTAAGAATCCACTACCTTCTGAAAGAGATTCCAGAGCATTAGAAAGATGAGGGAAGAAAGTGTATACGTCTGCCACTTTGGTCATGAGGGCCTTAAACTGCCAATTCCACATGCTGAAATACCAGCAGTACTTGATTGCACAGTTAAAGCAGAAAATGATCCCTCAGACAGATCAACCTGATTTCAAAGAGATGCAGGATTTGCTGCATGCAGCAGAACAGGTGGGAAAGCATACCTTACAGTGGTTTTGATTCATTGGAAGCCTCATGTAGAGCAGCTGTCACAGGGTCTGTAATACGTAGACATGCTTGGCTAAAAAGAGCAAGCCTTACCAGAACATGTCAAAGCAAAGTTATTGGATGCTCCATTGAAGAAGGATGTGTTATTTGGTGTCAAAGCAGAGGAAGTTTTAAAGAAAATGGAAGAAAAGGCAAAATCTATGCAGACAGTTAAAAGATTTTTTACAGGTACAACCTCCTCGTTTCAGCAGAAACTGGCCATCAAAAAACTGGTCCTTTCCTGCTTCAGACAGACCCCAAAGGGGTAGCTACAGACGCCCAAGGGGCGGAGGCCAGCCACAAAGTTCTTTCAGGCCTAGACAATGGCATACAACAACTCAAAGAGGTGAAGACGAAAGATCTCAACCCTTCAGGAAACAAGCACAATGACTTCTCCCTTCACCTGCCAAGCAAAATTTCCCTGGCAGCTCCTTTGGGAGGAAAACTGGCTCTATTTCCACAAAATTGCTGCATCATAACAAAGGACAAATGGGTTCTGGATATTATTACCCGAGGCTACAGATTTCATTTTCACACTTTACCACGGATGAGAGGCATGCCAAATCTGCCTCCAAACCAATGGACAGAGGCGCAAACGCAAATTTCAGCTCTCATGGATATGAAAGCAATTCAAAAGGTACCTACAAAGGAGCAAGGTCAAGGTTTTTACTCAAGACTATTTCTAGTACCAAGAAAAGACAAAGCCTGGAGACCCATTTTAGACCTCTCAATTCTAAACACATACCTGGAGGTACCCAAATTCAAAATGCTCACACTACAGCAGCTTCTTCCCATGCTGGGCAAGGAGTCTTGGCTGGTAACGTTGGACCTCAGAGGCATACCTGCATGTCCCTAATGGACAAGATTGCAGAAGATACCTCAGATTTTTGGCAGGTACAACGCATTATCAATTCTCTGCATTTCCCTTTGGCTTCTCTACTGCGCCAAGAGTATTTACGAAATGCCTGGCATCAGTAATTGAATACTGCAGACAACGAGGAATACAAATTTATCCATATCTGGACGACTGCCTGATCCAAGCGGACAGCAAGGACATTCTATTACAGCATCTGGCATTTGTAACAAAGCTGCTCAGTTACCTAGGGTACACAGTAAACAAACGGTAATACCCTCATAACAGATAATATTCCTGGGTGCCAGCTTAAATACAACGGCCCAGATGGCTTATCTCATGCCAGAGAAACAAAAACAATTGACTCAATACTTCAAAAAGATGGCAACTTTTACCCAGCTCACTGCAAGGAAAATCCTGCAGGCATTGGGGTTCATGGCATCCTGCATTCAACTAATCCCGTATGCAAAGCTGCATATGAGGAAATTACAATGGTACCTGTATGGACTCAACACAGGCACAGCCTCGAAACAAGTATACCTCTCATTCCCAGCCTTCAAAAAGAGTTCCTATGGTGGGCTCAAGCATGTCAAATAAACAAGAGTCTTCCTTTTGTCTTGCATCTAGCAAACCAAACTATGACAACCGATTCTTCAGACTACGCTTGGGGAGCACACATGGCAGGACAGTGCATACAGGGCAAATGGTCTGCAAAACAAATGCATCTACACATCAACCAAAAGGAGATGCTAGCTGTGCAAAATGCACTGACAGCCTTCAAGGACCTCTTGCATCCAGGACAACTACTAATAAGGACAGACAACACCACAGTTATGTGGTACATAAACAAGCAGGGAGGAACACACTCCTACCCTTTATGCAGACAGGCAATGACCTTGTGGAACACAGCATTGACTTACCAAGCACAATTCCTGCCAGGAAAGGAAAACATATTGGCAGACGAATTAAGCAGAAATATGGCAGATCCACACGAGTGGAGACTACACCCACAAGTATTTTCAATGATAACTCAAAGGTGGGGACGCCCAGACATAGATCTATTTGCCTCCCCCAACAACTGCCAACTACAGAAATTTTGCACAAGGACTTCTCATTCTCTAGCCTGGAAAGTGGATGCCCTATCATTCAGTTGGACAGCATTGACAGTCTATGCCTTCCCACCACTACCTCTATTGACCAAAGTATTACTGAAAGTCAGATCAGAGAGAACACAAATGATCCTCATTGCTCCGGACTGGCCACGTCAGCACTGGTACCCCATTACTAAGGAACTTGACTCACAGCCCTCCATGGATCTTACCTCAGTTCCCATTTCTGTTGACCCAGCAAAACTCTCAGATCCTTCACAGTCAGCTCAGGACTTTAAATTTAGCTGCATGGAGAATACCTTGAATTATCAATCAACACTTCTCTCAAAGGACGTCCTGAATGTCATTTTGGAGGCCAGGAGGCCCAGCACCAGAAAAACTTACTCAGACAAATGGAAAAGATTTTGTGCATGGAACCAGGCTAAAGGCCAAAATCCTTGGATGCCAAACATTCCTCAAATACTGCAATACTTAACTGAGATGCTACACAAAGGCCTTTCTTTCTCATCCATTAAGATCCATGCTTCAGCCATTTCAGCTCAATATAATACGGATCCTCCCATGTTCTCACACCCTTTACTAAGGCAGTTTCTCAGAAGGGCTAAAAATATAAGACCCCCCCCAGGAAAACCCCAATGCCAGCTTGGGACCTCAACTTCGTTTTAGAAAAATTAACACTACCTCCTTTCGAACCAGCATTCTCAGCAGAACTACAGTATTTGTCATGGAAAACAGCTCTGTTGCTGGCAATCACCTCAGCACGCAGGGTCTCAGAACTACAGGCACTTATGGCAGTGGAACCTTTCATCATTTTCCATCAGGACAGAGTCTCTTTACGAACTAACCCTACCTTTATGCCAAAGGCAGTATCCAGTGTGGCTTTGAATCAGGCCATTCATTTACCCACCTTTTATCCAAACCCCCAGAATAAAGGAGAAAGACTCCTTCACTCTTTGGACATTCACAAACCGCTACGTTACTATTTAGATAAGACAAAGACCTTCAGAAAAACTGACCAGCTCTTTGTATCCTATGTTGCAGGTTCACAAGGAAAGGCTATTTCAAAACAGACCATCTCCAAATGGATAGCACATTATATCCGCTTTTGCTACTCATACCATGGCAAAGCAGTGCCTGTTAATATTAGGTCCCATTCTACCAGGGGTACAGCAACCTCAGCAGCCTTTCTCAGGGGGGTTCCAACCAAGGACATTCTGGAGGCAGCTACTTGGAGTTCAGTGCACACCTTTACCAAGCACTACCACCTTCCATTATACTCAAAAACCAGAGCTGGTTTTGCCACTGCAGTTCTGCAGGGCATCCTAGCTTCGCCTAACCCAGTTTAGTACCGGACACCCATCCATAGCTTTGGGATTCAACCCAAGTGTGATGGCTGCAGCAGTGTAACACAATGAACATAGTACAGTTTTGTACCTACCATAAATGTAGATGTTCGAGTGTATATACTGCTGCAGTCCAGGTTACCCTCCCACCATCCCCTCTACATACCAGGGTGTGAGTTATAACTCCATGTACATCAGTCAATTGGATGCTTGTCTATATGGTGTATTTGCTAGCAGCTAGTACTTTTGTTTATCTACTAAGGTATTTTTGCATAGTTATTTGTATTGCCTTCCTAGTTGGGGGCACCTGACATCTGGGGCAAGAAAAACTGAAGAAAATGGCGTTGGCTGCCTCTTTTATACTCCTGTCGCACTGACGTCAGGGAGGAAGAGACAACAACCGACGCCGGACCAAGACTTTGGGATTCGGCCGACTGCGGGGACCGCCTGACGGCAGATAACCCAAGCGTGATGACTGCAGCAGTATATACACTCGAACATCTACATTTATGGTAGGTACAAAACTGTACTTTTCTGAGCTGCAGGCCTTAATGGCAGTAAAGCCTTTTATCATCTTCCATGTTGATCGGGTTTCTCTTCGAACTAATCCCTCCTTTATGCCTAAGGTGGTTTCTAGCCTGACACTTAACCAGTCTATCCACCTGCTTACCTTCTTTCCTAATTCTCAGAATAAAGGAGAAAGGTTACTGCATTCCCTGGATGTGCATAGACAGCTTAGATTTTACCTGGACAGGACTAAACCTTTTCGAAAGTCGGATCAGTTGTTGGTCAGTTTTGCTGCTGGAGCTCAGGGCAAAGCTTTTTCTAAACAGACCATTTCTAAGTGGATTGCTCTTTGTATTCACTTTGTTACTTACAGCATGGCAAGGTTCCTCCACAGAGTATTAGGGCCCATTCTACTAGAGCAGCCTCTACCTCAGCAGCTTTTTTAAGAGGTGTACCTACTAGGGACATCCTGGAAGCAGCTACCTGGACTTCTGTCCACACTTTCACTAAACATTACAATTTAGCCTTGTTTTCCAAGTCCCAGGGCTGGTTTTGCCACTGCAGTGTTGCAGAGCATCCGTACCAACCCATAAACAGTGGGTATTCCTCCTCCCTTTTGTTTTTTTCCTGGGTTTTGGGAATTAACCCGTTTTGTAAGGACTGCAACAGTGAAACACAATGAACATAGCACAGTTGTGTACACTTACCATAAATGTAGATGTTCGAGTGTATTCATTGTTGCAGTCCTGCCCCCCCCTCCATCCCCTTTTTTTCCTAGGGCACAGACTGGATTTTTCTTTTCCAGGTCTAACCTTTTTTGGGGGTTCCTGACAGTTAAGGCAAGAAAAACTGAAGAAATGGTGTCGGCTACCTTCCTTTGTACCTGACGTCAGGCTTAAACTGAGGGCAGCCGACATCATATACCAAGGACTTTGGTATTCTGGCCGACTGTGGGCTACCGGGAGCTGGATAACCCATTTTGTAAGGACTGCAACAGTGAATACACTCGAACACCTACATTTATGGTAAGTGTACACAACTGTACTTTGCATTTGCTGGATGTGCATAGGCAACTACGTTTCTGTCTTCATATGTGCAAACAGTTCAGAAAATCTGACCAGTTGTTTTCTCTTTCTCACCTAATTGCATAGGACAAGCAGTAATAAAAGTGATTCTTGCAAAATGGATAACCGTTTAAATATCTTTAATTTATTACAAAAATTGTCTGAAGTTGCCCCCTTCTCCTAACACCCATTCAGCGAGGTCTGTAGCCACATCATCTAGTTTCTCTTTCAGAACTTCCATTGATGACATTTGTGCCACTTGGTCCAAACCCCCATACCTTCGTGACTCATTACAAATTGGACATTGTCTCCTGCTTTTGGTTCGGTGCTCCAGCATATCCTTTCTTGAGGCCACCCAAGAGTTTATGTAGCTGGGGACTCTGACCTATACTTGAGTCAGAGTGAAATGGACATAGTCAGATTTTTAAGTTATGTACTTACCATAACTTGGCATCTGTGTTGTCTGGTTAAATTCTGACTCGCCTTCCCTCCCTAACGTCCCCCAACCTGTGATTTTCTGGAAGACCTGTGTAGCCTTTTTGGAACAGATGTTTCTGGTAGTCTTTGGTTTCTTTCTTTTGCTGCTTTGTTCCTCTCTTTTTACTGTGTAGGCAGCAAACTGTCTGAGAGAGCTGTGTGTAGCTTGGGGCATTGTGGGTAGAGGGAGGTGTTCGGGACTGGAATGCGAGTCTGTGTAAAGCAGCAGAGCCAGATCCGAGAGGGTCTCATCCAAGACCCATACTTGAGTCAGAATGAAACTGGCCAACACAGATGCCAAGTTATGGTAAGTACATAACTTAAAATTTGGCCTCCCCTCCAGGGGACATATCCTTTGAAGAAACTTTAAACTTCCTTGGAGAACTTTTACATTGGGAAGAACAAGATTATCCCCTACCCAGGAAAAGTCAGGGAATTCCTCCAACTCCCAGAACTGAAGCCACTGTTAGTACACCCACTTTTGGAGGTGGTTGATGTCTTTCTAGAATCCTGTTTGAGGCCAGATTCCCTTCCCCCTGAACCTAGAAAATCTGACACTTTCTACAGTGTTATGGCTTCACATAAGCACCTTTTCAAGAAACCTTCAACAGCTCCAGAGAGTGTTGGTCCTGGGCTCCAGGGTTCCAGAACCAGCACTGCCAAGAATATCTCTACACAATGATATGCAGGATAGAGCCCTTGAAAGATTTGGCAAGAAAGTATACACTTCTGCCACACTATCTATGAGGGCATTGAACTGCCAGTTTCACTTAATAAAACACTAACAGTCACTGCTGGATCAGATGAAGCAAAAACTTGACCATTGAAAATAAGGCCTTATCTCAAGAATTAATGGACATTTGCAGTTCCACTTCACAAGTGAGCAAACATTTCTTGCACTGTGGGTTTGATGCTTTACAGGTTGCCAGGAGGGCTGCAGCCACTGGGTCTGTCATTAGGAGGCATGCATGACTAAGAGAGCATGACCTCCCAGAGCATGTAAAGTCTAAACTTTTGGATGATCCCTTGGACAAGGAGTCACTCTTTGGCCCACAAGCAGTAGCTATTCTCAAAGAGGTGGATGACGGAGCTAAGCCAAGGCAATCTCAAACTTTAAGCCTGCAAAGACTACTTCAGCTTCTTTCTTGTAGCTGTTACTAACAAAGGAAGTGAATAAGCTGTAGGAGCTTTGGTCAGTTCAAAGGGATTCTCTTACACGCAATACAGAAATCAAACCTAAGGGTGCTGTTTGTGCTCACAGAAAATTGCACACTTGCATATGAGACAAAAATCTAGGGGAGAAAACCATCCCTACCCTAATCGTCTAGCTATAGGGATAGATTTACAACCCCCCCCCACTAACCCTAGGAGATGACACCAGTGAACTGAATTCATCCAGTGGGTGGTCTACTATAAGCAGACAAATCAAACACCTGTAGGCACCCTCAAGTGGTGATTCCTCTCATCATGGCTGAGGGATGGGTGACCCCACAGATGGAACTCTTCACCACTAGGAAAAGCACATAGTGAAGCTAGGCTTTCATAACAATTTCCTGTTTCTCAAGAATACCCAGAAATCACAAAACCACTGCACTTGCTTATATTACCAGTTTGGTCAATCCTACTCTGGTACTTTATTCTCCTTAGCCTTCCTGATAACTCTCTCACTATAAGCTTGGAGCATATTTTCTTACTTTATCTATTGGAAGGTTGCTGTCTGAAGGCAGTGGGGGGGGGGGGGTCATCTGTCTCTGTGGCTTCAGATGCTACTCCACTGACTTCAGAGATGGAACTCTGGGCACCCAAGTATGATCCTAATAACACTCCCCTCCTTCCTCACTTGTCTGCTTTAGCTTGTGCAGGACATCTTAGGGAAAGCCAGGTGGCCTAGCTGCAGAAAAGCTTGGGCAACATAATAAGAAGGCTTTGTACTGGGGGTGTATAGTTCTATCAGCACCCCAGCAGGGCCAAATCTCTGTTCCTACCGGTCCTACTATTAAATCTGTATGCTTTAATCACCCATCCTGCAAGGCTCAGGTTTCAGCTTTTTCAGCCTGTATACTCTCTCACTTATCTATCTTTGCCATTGCCTGGTAGGGCCTTCTACTCCTGGCCCCCCAGGTGAACTAGTACACCATCTTGCTATTTAACCCTTGTCTTAGAAAAAAATTAATCTTCTGACACTGACCCTGCCTGCTTGTTTCCTATCTCTCTAGCTGAGAAATCTCTACTGTCTAGGCTCTCAGTCCTAATCCTACCATAAGCCCGAGCTGGGGACTGATGCCTCCTTTTTTCTAGCCAGCATCTACCTCTCTTTTCTCCATATGCCTAGTATGGGGGGGGGGTACCCTTCCTTGCTCAAAACTTCCATAGGCGGCTACCCTTCTACATGGCCACTATAAAACTCATTAGATTTTTATGGCCATTGAAATTTTACCAGTGCTTCACTCAACGGAAGCGATCCTGTATCTTGCAGGCCATTTTCAAAGGGATGTCTTTCTCTCTCTCTTTCCCGGCACATTATTTTTCTGTTATCAGAGAAGGATATCTCGTGTCTGGAAGAGCTCTTTCCATTGGGACAGTTGGGCCTCTACTTCTCCATGCAGGGCATACCTACAAAGAGAAAGAGGAGCCTGCTTGTCTGATCTTCTGTACCCTTTAACACCAGGCACCATTTCAGTTCAGTTTTTAACACCATTTCCCTTCAAACCTCCCTTTCTCATCCTACTTCACCGCCTCCCCTCTTTTAAACTTTGGGAATCTTCCCACAAGTCAGGACTACAAGAGAGAAACATGAAGAACATAGTACAATTATGTACACTTACCATAAATGTAGATGTTCGAGTATTTTCACTCTTGCAGTCATCTTTTCCTCACTCCTTCCCCCTATAGCCTTCAGGGTGGCTATTTCTTATTCTCATGTACCAAGGATCCCTCCTCTACACTCCTGCTGTCTAGGGATCCTTGCCCTATCCATCTGGTCTTGGCCAGCTGTTCCATGTGCAATGGACCCCCTACTCTCCACTCCCTCCTGACTAGGGATCCTTGCCCTATCCATCTGGCCTTGACCTGCTGCTCCTTTTGGGGGGGGCTCAACTACAAGGGGCAAGAAAACAACGGAGGCAGTGATGTAGATTTATACCCTAGTATACTGATGTCAGTCATGTACATCTGCCGGTCATAGGAGGAGGGACGATTTTTACTCTGGTAGTCAAGCTCGCCAAGTGCTTTCATGGCAGGAAATCCTATAAGTCAGTATTTCGACAGTGAATACACTCTAACATCTACATTTATTGTAAGTGTACACAACTGTACTTTCTGATGTTAGGCCAGGTTTTGGAAAGAAAGGAAGCACATTTCTTTAAATCACACTTAAAAGTCCAACTAATTACTAAAGTTAATTCCACTTCACACTACCTGCCAAAGCTGACAACTTTTTCAAATAACATAATTCTACACCTAGCAGCAGCATAGCATCTTTCCATCGTCTTCATTAGATAAAATGAACATAGCATCTGATGTTGTCAATTTTCTTGTTATCCTTGAGGTATAAGTTTGGTTCCGATATCGGAACTGACTCTGCCATTACTGCAGCTCGCGCTGACCAAAAACTCTCAAACTTCAACTCTACCCGTAATCCCTCTCTCTCAAATACCTCCAATTTCGTTTGCCGCTATTTTGGAGAGATGCATTCACCAGAGCACTTGAGCTTAGTTGCTTTTTGTTGAGGTAAAATCTTCTAATTTCTCCAGTTCTCTCTAATTTTTTTCACTTCCTTTTCCCTATTTGCTCTACCCTTATAATTTTGTTCGCTGTTACTTGTTAGTGTCTCTCTTTATTATCATTGTTGATGGCCCTTTCTCGTACATAGTTCATAGGTTAGTACTAAGCTAACTGCCCTTGCGAGCCATTTTAGGCCTAGCCAATTATCCCTTGTGAGACTCAAACCCTGCAACTTGTGTTTGTAAGGTAAACCCCTTAACCATTAAACCACCACATGTTTGTGTATTTCAACTATCCTTGCTGATGGTTTCTTTCTTCTCCTGTCGTTTTAAAGAAAAAAAAAAAAAAACTTCAGCCTTTAGCTTTTTCTCCATTTTTTGTATTTCTCTTTTCAAGTGAGTGGTGTGTGTGTGGGGGTGCCTTCTAGCCCATTTATTTTATGTCATGGGCGAGAACGTTAAGGTCCTTTCTGGCTTTAAAAAAATGCCAGAAGTGTGGCCACAAGATACCCGTGTCTGACTTGCATCTACTATGTGTGTATTGTTTGAGTCCTCTTTATTTACAGGAGGACTGCAGTATCTGTCATGGCTTTAACCATAGAGCAATCATTGAGAGAAAAAAATGGTTTTGAAAGGTTTGATCCCTTCTGACTTTGGAGAGGCCATATCTGCTTCAGATAAAAGCAAACCAGATAATCTGATATTGTCAATTTTTCATTTTCATCCTCACATATGGGTCTGGATCTGATCCATCATATCCGACTCTGCTGTTAACAAGCTCGTGGCAACCAAAAAGCTCTTTTGAGTACTTCCCTTGCCCACAATGCATATCTCCCCATTACCCCAGATCTTGTTTGCTGATTTTCGAAGATGTGGTCTGCAAAGGTAAACTCTGCTTCAGCTTCAACCCCAGGCGAGCTGTCTTCTAGACTGGAGGAGACCCCGTCCCGGAAGCATGGTTTGTCTGAGCCGGAGTCCTCGTCCATTCAGGAGCAGTCAGCCTTTGGAGCTTTGGAGAGGGCTATAGCTGCCACTGCAGCTAAGAAGTCACCTGCCCTCTCGGATCTGCTATTCAAACGCTATACCCTGCCTGCCTCTTCTCGTCATCAGGTTCCACAGGGACTGCGGGGCCACAGGTGCCAGGACACCCATTTGGATACCCCCAACTCTTCCGATACCTCCCCAGATTACCCCCACTGAGGAGGTCCCTAGAAAGAGATTATGCAAGAGGAAGCATTCGGAGTCCATGGAGGAGTCAGCCACTGAAGACACTGCCCTCGATGAGGGTGATTCCCCCATGGTCACCCTCTGAGGATGTTTCCTTTGGGGAGATTCTGGAAATTCTGAAGCAGAGGGATGGCTGGCAGTCCATCTATCCTTTGCCTGAGGAGTTGGTGTATCTGGCTGCCTTTGGATGTTCATCGTGTTTCACTGTTGCAGTCATGACTGTAGGGTTCTCCCCTTCCGGCAGGCAGCCCTCAGTCGGCCAGAATCCCAAAGTCTGGGTCCGGCGTCGGCTGTTCAACCATGCTCCCTGACGTC
Organism: Protopterus annectens; assembly: GCF_019279795.1. Lineage (NCBI taxonomy): Eukaryota > Metazoa > Chordata > Ceratodontiformes > Protopteridae > Protopterus > Protopterus annectens. The sequence continues at coordinate 1,831,449,824 of NC_056741.1, forward strand.
AGAGCACCAGGAGTATAAAGCTGACAGCCGACGCCATCTTGTCCAGTCTTTCTTTCTGTGCGGTGATAGCAGTTCGCAAGTGCCGGTCGGTTGACTCCTGACGAATTTTTCTATATACTTCGGTCCGAAGACTTTCTTCTCCACTCAAAGCTAAGTACCCCGTTGGGGAAACTTTTTTCTTGCTCCACTCCAATGTCAGAAAAAGTTAATAATTGTATTTCTTGTGGGAAGCAAATACCTCATAAGGATTTTCATTCTTACTGTATTCCTTGCTTAGGCCCTGACCACGACGTAGCTAGTTGTCGGTTTTGTGCTAGATTCAATCAACGTACAATTAAGCGAAGGTACGATTTTGCTTTTCATTACTTCGGTAGGTGCTTTAACTACAAAATGTCGTCGGATACGGTTCCGGCTACCGGAGTTCACAAACGTCGCAAGGATAAAGACAGGCCTCCGAGGTCCAAATCTGATGATAGCACACATGCGGACCCAGCTTCAGGTTAGGCCGTCGTCAGTGAGGCGCTTTTGCCGCCCCTGTCGTCGGCCATTTCAGAACCGACGGCCGAAACGGACTCTCATGAGGAGCCAACCAGACCTTTAAATATTTCTGTTGCAGGACCTTCGGACAATGCTCCTTCAGATGGGTCTGGAGCCGCTGTGCAGGTACCGGCTTCCGAAGGGGTTTTCAGGCCTACTCAGCTTCTAGTAAAGGCAAAGCCAAAGACAAAGGCAAAGACTCCTTTTAAATCAAAGACTTCAACACAGGCCTCTTCTGAACCGGCTCCCAAGTCACAGAAACAGTTACTCAAGATGGCGGAGGATTTACTTACTATGATTAGGGGTTCACATCCCCCTCCAGACAAAAGACCAAGGCAGGATGTTTATTATGATTCCTCTGATCAGGCTTCTGTTTCCTCAGTTTCTTCTTCTGATCAGGAATATTCTTTCCCTCCTTATGAGGATTCTGATGCTGAAGAATCCATTCCTTCAGCTTCTCCTCCTCCTGAGGATTTCTCTTTTGGGGAAACATTGCATGAAATGAGGGAACATTTCCACTGGGAAGGGCAGGGGTATTCGGAATCCAAGAAAAGACAGGGATTTTCTTCTTCTTCCCCAACATAGACCCCTGGCTATTCCTCCTGTTTTGGATATTGTGGATGATGCCTTTTCGGAGGCTAACTTAACCCCTGACTCTTTTCCTCCTGCTCCTGTTAAGCCTGATAGATATTACAGGGTTCCTGATTCCCATCGGTTTTTATACAAGAACCCTACTGCTGACCCTGAAACCATTTCTCAGGGTCCTAAGGGAGTTAAGGCCGCTTCTGCCAAAAATCCCATTCCTACTGAAAAGGATTCTCGATCCTTAGAAAGATGGGGCAAAAAGGTGTACACTTCTGCTACTTTGTCCATTAGGGCTTTAAACTGTCAGTTTCATATGCTTAAATACCAGCAATTTCTCTTGTCTGTCTTAAAACAAAAGTTTACTTCCATTTCTGCCTGTGCAGATGATAAGGAATTACATGACTTATTGCATGCCACTGAACAGGTTGGGAAGCATGGTTTACACTGTGGATTTGATGCCTTGGAGACTTCCTGTAGGGTTGCGGCCTCTGGCACAGTCATTAGAAGACATGCATGGCTAAAGGAACAAAATTTACCTGAACAAGTAAAGGCTAAATTATTGGATGCTCCTGTTCAGCATAATGTTTTGTTTGGATCTAAAGCTGAAAAGGTGATTAAAAAGATGGAGGATAAGGCGAAATCCATGCAAACAGTTAAAGATTTCTTACAAGTACAGCCACCTAGATTTAGCAGGAATTGGCCTTCAAAAAATTGGTCCTTTCCCTCTTCAGACAGGCCTCAGAGGGGTAGATATAGACGCTCCAGAGGGAGGCCTCAAACACAAGCTGCTTATAGACCAAGACAGTGGACTGCTTCCACCCCTAGGGGAGGAGAGGACAGGTCACAATCTCAACGGAAACAAACTCAATGACTCCCTCTGTTGGGCTACAGGAACGTCTTGCCTGGAAGCCCCACTCGGAGGAAAACTCTCTCTTTTTTATCAAAATTGGACTCAAATAACCCAAGACAAATGGGTTTTGGATGTGATTTTAAGAGGTTACAAATTCCATTTTCATACCTTGCCAAGGCCAAGCGGATGGCCAGACCTTCCAAAACATCAATGGACGGAGGCCTTAAACCAGGTGGAAGCTCTTTTGGCTATGAATGCCATAGAACTCGTTCCTCTTTCAGAGATGGGAAAAGGTTTTTACTCAAGGCTCTTTCTAGTCCCAAGGAAGCAAAACTCATGGAGACCCATTCTGGATCTGTCACCTTTCTAGAGATTCCAAAATTCAAGATGCTTACTCTACAGCAGTTACTTCCAATGCTGTCCAAAGATGCATGGATGGTAACTTTGGATTTAAAGGAGGCATATTTACACATTCCCATCAGGCAGGATCGCAGAAAATACCTCAGGTTCAAGGCCGGATAGAGGCACTTTCAATTCTCTGCGCTGCCCTTTGGATTGTCTACTGCGCCCAGGGTCTTCACCAAATGCCTGGCTCCAGTAGTAGCTTACTGCAGACTCAAGGGAATTCAAATTTACCCTTATCTGGATGATTGTCTAATTCAGGCAGACAGCAAGGATGTCTTACTCCAGCATCTAGAATTTACAGAACCTCCTCAAGTTCCTGGGATTCTCTGTAAACATAAAGTCAAATTTGACACCATCACAACAGATAACTTTTCTGGGTGCACTTCTAAACACTACAACCCAGATGGCATTTCTGACATCCGAAAAACAATTACAGCTGGCTTCAACTTTCAAAACCTTGGCAACTCTAACTCAACTATCTGCAACGAAATTCCTGCAGGCTTTGGGTTACATGGCCTCCTGCATCCTTCTCGTACCATATGCAAGACTACACATGAGGAAAATACAGTGGTACCTAAAAAGTGTATGGTCTCAGCATTGCCACAGTTTAGACATACTGATCTCCGTCCTTCCTTGCCTTCAAAAGGAATTTCTTTGGTGGTCCAGGGCTTGTGCTCTAAACAAAGGGAAACCCTTTCGTCTGCCTCCTCGGACGCCTCGGATTATGCTTGGGGAGACCATTTTCAGGGCAATTGTCTGCAGGACCTTTGGACAAAGGATCAGAAGCTCCTGCATATCAATTTAAAGGAAATGTTAGCCGTTCAGAAAGCTTTATTGGCCTTCAGGAATCTTTTACAACCAGGACAACTACTAATACGGACAGACAACACCACAGTTATGTGGTACATAAACAAGCAAGGGGGATCTCATTCCTACCCCCTATGCAGACTAGCCATGGATCTATGGCACACAGCTCTAGCTTGCAATCTGGATCTTCAAGCTCAGTTTCTACCAGGGAAACAAAACCTCCTGGCAGACAGTCTGAGCAGAAACCTTTCTGATCCACACGAGTGGATGCTGGAAACCAAAATATTCAGGATGATAACAGCAGTCTGGGGATGTCCTCACATAGACCTCTTTGCATCCCATCTCAATCATCAACTACAGAATTTTTGCACCAGGACTTTCCACAGAGAAGCTTGGAAAGTGGATGCCCTGTCATTCAATTGGAGGAACCTCTCGGGATATGCATTTCCGCCACTTCCTCCTCTTCCACTGGTTTTATTGAAGATAAAACAGGACAAGCCCAAGATGATAATCTTGCTGGCTCCAAATTGGTCTCGGCAGTTTTGGTATCCAACTCTAAAAAACTTACGTCTGGAGCCCCCTTGGGTTTTACCTCCGTCTCCGACCCTTCTGTCCCAGCATCAGGGTCAGGTTCTACACTCTCATGTCAGAACTCTCAGCCTGGCGACCTGGTTAATCCAGGGCCTTTGATTTCTTCTTTACTGCCCAAGCAGGTTATGGATGTCATTTTAGAAGCCAGACGTCCTAGCACTAGAAAATCTTATGCAGGAAAATGGAAAAGATTTTGTTCCTGGATGCAGGCTCAGGATTCTGATCCTCTTCTTCCTAACATTACTTTAATTTTACTTTACTTGACAGATCTCTTACATAAGAGTCTCTCTTTTTCTTCCATTAAGATACATGCCTCTGCTATTTCTGTTCATTATAATACGGACCCTCCCATCTTTTCCCACCAGCTCATGAGACAGTTTCTCAGAGGAGCTAAGAACTTAAGACCTCCTAGATCTCCTCCCATTCCTGCTTGGGATCTCAACTATGTTTTGGAAAAACTAACCTTGCCTCCTTTTGAGCCTGCTGCCTCTTCGGACATTAAGTTTTTATCTTGGAAGACAGCTATTCTGTTAGCCTTAACCTCTGCCAGGAGAGTTTCAGAGTTACAAGCTCTTATGGCTGTGGAACCTTATATTATTTTTCATCAAGGCAGGGTATCTCTGAGGACAAATCCTACCTTCATGCCTAAGGTGGTTAACAAAGTGGCTTTAAATCAAACTATCCACTTGCCAACCTTTTTCCCCTCTCCTCAAAATAAAGGGGAAAGGATCTTACATTCCTTGGATGTACACAGACAACTACGTTTTTACCTGAACAGAACCAAGGACATCAGAAAATCAGAACAATTGTTTGTTTCTTATGCTTCAAGTTCCCAAGGTAAAGCCATTTCAAAACAGACCATTTCTAAATGGATTGCTCATGGAATCAGATTTTGTTATTCTCACCATGGAAAGCAAATCCCAGGGAGTATACGGACTCATTCCACCAGAGCTGCTGCCACTTCTGTGACCTTTCTCAGAGGAGTCCCTACCAAGGACATTTTGGAAGCTGCAACTTGGAGTTCAGTGCATACTTTTTCTAAGCACTACAATCTACCTCTCTACTCTAAGTCTAGGGCAGGCTTTGCCTCTGCAGTCTTGCAGGGCCTTTTAGCCGCCCCTTCCTCTTTATGACCACCTCCCTTTCTTTCAGCTTTGGGATTCTACCCTACAGTCATGACTGCAACAGTGAAACACGATGAACATAGTACAGTTGTGTACACCTACCATAAATGTAGATGTTTGAGTGTCTTCACTGTTGCAGTCTGGGTTTCCCTCCCTCCTGTCCCCTCTTATTTTTACTTTTGTGTATTTCCTTTTTTCACCATTCTTCTGAGGTGTATTTGCAAAGGTTATGGGACCTTTTTCATTTTTGGGACTCCTGACATCTGGGGCAAGAAAAACTGGAGAAGATGGCGTCGGCTGTCAGCTTTATACTCCTGGCGCTCTGACATCAGGGAGCATGGTTGAACAGCCGACGCCGGACCCAGACTTTGGGATTCTGGCCGACCGAGGGCTGCCTGCCGGCAGGGGAGAACTCTACAGTCATGACTGCAACAGTGAAGACACTCGAACATCTACATTTATGGTAGGTGTACACAACTGTACTTTCCCACCCATCCACCTCTTGGATGACTTCACCCACCAATGACCTCATAGGTTTGATCTCCTAGTGGGCATGGGAGACCCAGATTGCACCGAGCCTGTTCTCAGGAGACTAAATAAAATTATTGCTGCTTCCTCAGATGAGGCTTTCTGGGCAAAAGGGGTTACAGTAGATGCCATGGTCATGGCGGCAGCAACCAAGAAGAACTCTCTGAGGAGAGTTCAACTATCCTTCCTCCTGATAAGTATTCCAGAACGATGAGTACATGTGGGAAGTGTGTCTTCTCGTTAACTACCTTTTTCCGTACGGTCACTGAATTACTTATCTCATTTTACCAGACTGCAAAGGAATCTGATCAAAGAACTTTCAGATACCCTTAAAGGATCAGTAACTGAGGGAGCTAAAGACAAAGCTTCCCAGTTAGCCACCCTACATTCAGTAGCCAACTTGTCCATGAGGCTCATAGCACATGCAACCGAAGGAACGAGCAGAGCAGTGGTTTCCAGCATCTCCATGAGGAGGTGTGCCTGGATGTGCCTTTGCGATTTTTGCAGACCTTTTTAGTCTTCATTTGTCAGTGGTCTGTTTGACGGCACATCCCTTTTTGGTCCCAAAATCAAAGATACACTGTCCAGGTGTGAGAAAGAAGTTAAGAAACTGTCTGCCGTGGGCATACATTTTTCTGCTCCTCTAAGACCTTATCCCAAAGGTCAGAGGGGCAGCGGAAAAATGTGGTTTAAAAAATCTCAAGGGTCCTACCAAGACACATGTGGTGAGTTTTCCCCCAGAGGCAGAGGGGGAAACAATGATTGAAGACGTCTCCCTTGAGGCAGGAGAGGTTCACAAAACCAAGGTTTCCAGGAATCTTTCTTTGGGAAGTCTTCCAGTGCTCCTGAAAGGAGGCCTGATTGTCCACCTCTGGAGGCAATTGGGGGTTGACTATCCCAGAGAGCCTGGCAAAAGATAACTTCCGATATGTGGGTGCAGAGAATAAGATCCAGGGATTATCAAATTCCATTTTCCCATCAACCCCCTCCAATTAAAAAGAAATCCAGACGTTCCAACCAAAGGGATCAAGCAGTTGTTCAAATTCAGAAACTGCTAGAAAAAAAGTCATCCAAGAGGTCCCCCCAGACTATTGAGGGTTCAGAACTTACTCAAGGTCCTTTTTGGTTCCAAAGAAAACTGGGCTGGAGACTGGGCCTGGATCTCAGCAGACTGAACAAGTCGATTCAAAGTTGCAAGTTCTGAATGGTCAAGGTGTAGTCCATACTTCCGTTCCTGGAACAGGGCGATTGGATGTGCTGTGTAGATCTTCATGGTGCATACTACCATATAAAGATGGACAAGACGCTCCAGAAGATTCCTATGCTTCCGGCTGGAAGCCACTCATCATTTCATTGCACTGCTGTTTGGTCTCATCACCACCCCCAGTGTGTTCACCAAATGCATGGCAGTGATTGTGGCTCACCTGAGATGACAAGGATTCCAGGTGTTTCCTTATTTAGACAACTGGCTCATATCCGCCCCGACCAGGCATCTACTGGTTTATGCAAGAGACTCTGTTCTGCTTTGCTTAGAGTTCATTAGGCATAACCATAAATCACCAAAAATCTCATCTGGAACCCACTCAGTCATTAGAGTTCATAGTAGCACTGTCGGGATACCAAGCAGATGATTGCCAAACTTCCTCCTTTAGAGTTTTAACAGTCAGAAGACAAACCTCAAGGTTAATCAGAAACAAGATGGTGGCAGCACGTCATGTTCTACAAGCCTTCGGATTCATGGCCACAGCAATTGTGTTAGCACCTTTTGCCAGGTATCATATGCAAATTCTGCAATGGCTCCTGGCTTCTCAATGGTGAGTAATTTGTCAACCGATGTCTCATCAGATTCTTATAAAGAACATATGTAAGAAGGCTCTCTCATGGTGGATTCACTCAGAACAGGTGACTCAAGGTCGACCGTTTGTTCTCCCTAAACCACAAGTTACAGTTACCATGGATTCTTCCCAGATGGCATGGGGGTCATTATCTGAGGAAGACTGTCCAAGGTACCTGGTCCACAAAAAAGGCCAAGCTCCACATAAACATCCTGGAGAAGAGGGTGGTGCTTCTAGTGTTGTAGGTGTTTCACTACTCTAACTGAGAACAGTAGAGGTCAGACATCATGTCTGTAGTATGGTACATAAACAAGGAGGGACCAGATCCTCCCCACTGTGTCAAGAAATGCTCAGGGTGTGGCAATAGGTGATCTCATCCATCTGCTTTCTGATAGCAACACACATTCTGGGAAGGTCCAGCGTCATAGCGGACAAGTTGAGCAGAGCCATCCTCATGCTTCATGAGTGGTCCCTCAAACAGAACGTGGTGGAGAAAAACTTCCACAGTGGGGCCAGACTTGCTGTGATCTTTACCTTTCCCCTAAACAACAAATGTGGCAACTTCTTCGTTCTAAGTACCCAAGATACACTTTAATACTTGATTGGCCGACCCCCCACAACAATTCTGTTGATTCCCAAATTCCTACAGAAAGCCAGCAGTTTGAAGAGTACAGTAATCCTCATTGCCCCATATTGGCCTGAGCAAATCTGGTGTCCATTCCTCTGGCCTCACCTAATAAAGAATCCCTTCATCCCAGCCTTCACAACCTCAAGCTGACAGCTTGGTTCCTCCAGTTCCCTTGATTGCCAGACGACCTCTGCTCTCCTCCTCGGTCCATCATATTCTAATATCCTTCCATAAGTCATCCACTCAAAAACTGTATAGGTGCAAATGAAAGAGGTTTGTGATCTGGGCACAACACCACAATATGGATCCCATCACTGCTCCCATTCACTTTGTTCATGAATTCTTGGCTCATCTTTTCAATAATGGAGCTGTGGCATCTACTATAAGTCCAGTTAGCAGCCATTTCAACATTGGGATAGACAACTTATCGAATTACTTTCCCACAAACTTTGAAAAGCTTTCTTAAAAGGGACCATGTTGTTAACCCCTCCTCACCCAACAAGGATCCCGCTGCTCCTTGATCTAAATATGGATGTCCTTCATGGATGCATCTGCAGTCATAACAGCTGGGTTGTCCTGTCGTCAGGCAGCCAAAGTCCGGTCCGGCTGATGTCGCTCTTCATCCGGCGTCATCTCTGTTGGACTCGGTATAAAGGCATCGCCATTTTCCCCAGTCTTTCTTGCGTGGCGCGAAGCAGAAGCTGTTCGCCAAGTGCGTCCGGTCGGATCCAGAGATTTTCTCTACGAATACTACTTGAAGACTTCTGCTAAAAGTACCCCGTGGGGACTCTTTCTTGCCTCAGCCGATGTCAGAAAAAGTTAATAATTGTTTAACCTGTGGGAAACAAATACCTCATAAAGATTTCCATTCTTACTGTCTGCCTTGTTTATTTTAGTCCTGACTTTGCTTACATTATGTCGCCGACTGTCTTAAAGCCAAAAAAAAAGGCCCGACCTGCATGATCAGCGGTTTCGGCTGAAACGCTTAAGCAGCAAACCCCGAGTGTCACCGGTTGGCGAAACCGAGAAAACTGATCTAGGTACAGCCGAATCTATCTCTACACTTGAGGCCCTGCTACAATTCTTGAATCGGCCTCTGAAACTTTACCCACTAACTTATCAGACACCATTTCCCTGATGTCTTCTACCCCAGCGTGGTGCTGCCTAGGCCTCCAGCAGCCATGTCCATTAAGGCCTTCGCCAGGGCTAAAGCAGCCAAGACTACCAAATCAGTGCCTGTTAAACCACCCCAACCAGGCCCTCTTCTAGTTCCCAAATGCTCACCTTGGCAGAAGATTTGATTTCTTTAATTAGATCTCAATCTCACCCAGACAGGGCCTCTCAGCCCCAGATAAGAGACCCAGGGCAGAGCCCCTGAGCCAGTGTCCTCTGAGGATTCTGCAGATGAATCAGACATTACTGACCAGCCAGAGGCCCCTTTCTCCAATTTTGAGGATTCTGATGCTGAAGAATCCATTCCAGCTGCTCCCCTCCAGAAGAATTCTCTTTGGGGAAACCTTGCATGCCATGCGAGAGCACTTCCAATGGCAGCAAGAATTCTCAGATTCCCGAAAAGACTTAGAACCTTTCTACACCTTCCACAACACAGGCCCTTAGCTATACCTCCTGTTCTTTCTGTGTAGATGGGCTTTTAATGATGTCTGCTCTGCTCCAGACTCATTACCCCAGCCCTGCCAAACCAGACAGATTTTACAGGGTGCCTGACACTCATCACCACCTGTACAAGGCCCCTTGCAGACCCAGAAACTATATCCCAGGGTCCCAAGGTTGGTGCAAAACATAGCTAAAAACCCTACTCCTTCTGAAAGGGAAGCAAGGGCATTAGACAGATGGGGTAAAAAGTATACACTTCAGCTACTCTCTCAGCTAGAGCTTTAAACTGCCAGTTCACATGATACAATACCAAGAGTTTATGCTTGATCAGTTAACTAAAAATTAACCACTGATGAAGCTCTTGATAAGAAATATGTATTAGAAATGGTAAATAATATACAACAGGTTAGTAACCATTCCTTAAAATGTGGCTATGATGCACTGGAGGCTTCATTTAGATCAGCCATGACTGGCACAGTGATAAGAAGGCATGCATGGCTAAGAGGCAAGCTCTACCAGATCATGTTAAAGCTAAATTGTTAGATGCTCCTATGGATAAGACAAGTTTGTTTGGTGCACCTGCCCAGCAGGTTATGAAGAAATGGAAGAAAAGGCAAAATCAGTTCAAACTGTTAAAGATTTCCTGCAGGTTCACCCCCAAGGTTTAGCAGGAACTGGCCTGCCAAGAATTGGTCCTTTCCTGACTCCACAAGATTTCAAAGGGCAGGAATAGGCGTTCCAGAGGCAGAAACCAAACCAGAGGAAGTGCCTAGAGAGGGCGACAGTGGCAAGGTAACAACAGAGGCACAGCCACTGCCACTACTTCAACACAGCCACAGACTTACTCCTAAACGCCTACCAGGAACAAATAGCAGCTCCACTAGGCGGAAGGTTAACTTTATTTGCAAAGAACTGGCACCATATAAAAAGACAAGTGGATTCTGCAAATTATATCAAGGCTACCGATTCCACTTCCACACTATACCAGTCAAAGAGGAATGCCAAATCTACCTCCAAATCAAAACAGAAGCTTTACAACAGATAATGGAGTTAGCAAACATGAGAGCTGTGGAAAAGTGCCTACAGCAGAGCAAGGAAGGGGTTCTACTCCAGACTGTTCCTAGTTCCAAGAAAGGAAAAGTTGGAGACCACCTCGACCTGTCCACCTTGAATACATACATCATTGTCCCAAAATTCAAAATGCTGACCCTACAGCAACTTTCCCATGCTGGGCAAGGAGTGTTGGCTGGTAACTCTAGATCTCAAGGAGGCATACCTGCTATCGACCAATCTGCAGAAGATACCTCAGATTTCTTGCAGGATCAGAGCACTATCAATTCTCAGCATTGCCTTTGGCTTTATCACTGCGCCCAGAGTATTCACAAAATGCCTGGCATCAGTAATCGCATACTGCAGACTACAGGGAATTCATATTTACCCATACCTGACTGCCTGCACAAAAGCAAGTTGACAACAGATTTGCAAGGGTCATTTACTTGCTACAAGCACTGGGATACACAGTCAATCTAAAAAAGTCAAGGCTGATACCATCCCAAACAAGGACATTCTTGGGGAATTGGACACAGTGAGACAAATTAGCATCCTAATGGAATTGACACAGTGAGACAAATGGCATTCCTAACTACAGAAAACAAAAGAACTCCTCTTTATTTCTTGTCACTAACAAAGCTGAACAAATTAACAGCAAGAAAAGTTCTGCAGGCCTTGGGCTTCATGGCATCATGCATAATTTTGGTTCCATATGCCAGACTACATATAGAAAACTACAGTGGTACCCCACGGAATTTATGGTCCCAACACAGGCACAGCCTCGAAACAGAAATCCCACTAATTCCATGTTTAAAACAGGAGTTCTATATGGGGGCCCAGGCATGCGCTCCAACCCAGGCCTTCCCTTTCACAGATGTCAAGCAAGCCAGAGCATTACAACAGATGCTTCAGACCTAGGATGGGGGCCCACATGCTGGACAAATGCGCAAGGATTGTGGACTCAGGATCAACTTCACCTGCACATCAACCTAAAAGAAATGCTGGCTGTAAAACTTCGCTATCCAAGAGTTCAGACCATTTCTCAAAGAGACCAGCTGTTGATAAGGACAGACAACACCACAGTCATGTGGTACATCAACAAACAGGGAGGCACTCATTCATATCCTCTATGCAGAATGACTTTGGAACTGTGGACCCTGGCACTCAGCTACAACATCCAGCTGCAGGCAAGATTTGTACCAGGAAAAGAAAATACTCTAGCGGACATTTTAAGCAGGACCACATCAGATGCTCACGAATGGCACCTGCACCCGGACATTTTCAGGACCATTACAAAGAAGTGGGGAATGCCTCAGATAGATCTATTTGCATCTCCTCACAATCACCAACTCAAAAAATTCTGCACAAGGACATTTCACCCACTAGCATGGAAAGTGGATTCGCTCTCCTTCAGCTGGAAAGGCCTAACAGCTTATGTTCCACCTCTCCCCTTGATACACAAAGTACTTCTAAAAATCAAGGAAGAACATCCAAGGATAATTCTGATAGCTCCAAACTGGCCAAGACAACACTGGTACCCACTACTAAGGAGCTTGTCTCGGAACAATATGTGGCCAATACCCCTGATGCCTTTGATGCTAACTCAGAACAACTACAGCACCATACATCCAAACCTGAAAACATTACAACTGACTGCATGGAACATCACATAGCAGCAGCTAATCAAGAACTTTCCCAAAGAGTTAAAGACATTATTCTTGAAGCACGCAGACCTTCAACAAGAAGGAACTACGCTGGAAAATGGAAAAGGTTTGTCAGTTGGAGTTCTGAAAGAGGAAAAGATGTGTCATGGCGTGGATATGCCTAACATCCTGGAGTATCTGGCGAACTTCTCCATTCAGGCCTGTCCTACTCCTCCATCAAGATACATGCATCAGCTATTTCAGCAGAATACAGCTTTGATACTCCTGTTTTTCACACCCTCTGCTCAGACAATTTCTCAGAGGAATCAAGAATGTAAAACCCAAGGAAACCACCATTACCAGCTTGGGACTTAACTAGATCGTACTAGAAAAGTTGACACTATCACCCTTTGAGCCAGCAGCAACAGCAGACTTACAACACCTGTCATGGAAAACTGCTTTCCTTCTGGCAATCACCTCAGCAAGGAGGGTTTCAGAACTACAGGCCTTAATGTCAGTGCAACCCTTCCTAATCTTCCACCAAGATAGAGTGTCCATGAGGACTAATCCAACATTTATGCCTAAGGTGGTATCCAGAGTGTCTTTAAACCAGGCAATCCACCTACCTACCTTCTTTCCCAACCCACAAAACAGAGGGGAAAGAATACTGCATACCTTGGATGTACATAGACAGCTACGCTACTACTTGGACAGAACCAAAAGCAGCAGAAAGACTGACCAACTTTTTGTGGCCAACAGGAAGAGGAAAAGCTTTCCAAACAGACAATCTCCAAATGGATAGGAAATTGCATTCTGTTACTCCTTCCATGGAAAAACAATTCCACAGAACATAAGACCTCATTCTACAAGGGCAACAGCCACTACCACAGCCTTCTTACGAGGAGTGGCTACCAAAGACATTATTGAGGCTACTTGGACCTCCGTGCATACATTTGCCAAACATTATAATTTGCCTCTATATTCCAGATCCCGAGCAGGGTTTGCCACTGCTGTGCTGCAAGGGGATAAACTCACCAATCTCTACCTTTATCCTCCTCCCCCTAGTTGGCTATGGTATTCTACCCAGCTGTTATGACTGCAGATGCATCCATGAAGGACATAGTACAGTTTTGTACCTACCATAAATGTAGATGTCCGAACTGGATAGCATCTGCAGTCAGGATTACCCTCCCTCCTTCCCCTCTGAGGTACTCCTAGGTGTTTACCCTCCTAATAGCTAGCTGATGGGGAGTCTCTTATGGTGTATTTGTTTGTATATATGTACATACATGCTTATTTTGTGGTTACCTCTATCCTTTTTGGAAACATTGGCATCTATCCAAAATTTTAGCCTTCAGGAGGGCTTCTGGCATCTGGGGCAAGAAACACTGAGGAAAATGGCCCGGGGCTGATGCCTTATACCCGAGTCCAACAGAGATGGCGCCGGATGAAGGCGACATCAGCGGACCCGGACTTTGGAATCCGGGCTGCCTGACGACAGGACAACCCAGCTGTTATGACTGCAGATGCTATCCAGTTCGGACATCTACATTTATGGTAGGTACAAAACTGTACTTTCTACACCTGATTTGTCCAACCACTCTTCGAACCTACAGCATCTTGTGATATTAAGTTCCTTTCATGGAAAACTCTCTTTTTGGTGGCTATCATATCGGCAAGATGGATTTCAGAAATTCAGGCATGTTCTTCCCAGCCTCCTTATTTGGTCTTTTATAAAGACAGAGTCTCTTTGCACCAACCCCTTTTTCCTGCCTAAAGTTGTTTTTCAAGCATATGTTACTCAAACTATATATTTTCCAGTTTTCTTCCCTAATTTTACTAATGAGGGCGAATATATACTATATTTTTTGGATGTTCATAGACTGTTCCATTTCCGTTTACTCAGAGCTAAAGCATTTTGGAAAACAAACCAAGTGTTTATTGCATTTGCAGGCCCTAGGAAAGGCCTACCAGTTTCCAAAGTCACTTTATCAAAATGGCTTTCTAGTTGTATTTCTTTTATTTATACTTCAAAAAGCATAAAGCTTGACAATTCCATTATAGCTCCTTCTACCAGGGCTATGGCCACATCTGCAGTGTTTCAGAAGAATGCTTCCTTGGATGACATTTGCGCAGCAGCCACTTGGGTGAACCATCATACTTTTATCACTCATTTCAGATTACATTTGGTCTCCAGGGCAGGGGTCTCCTTTGGTGTGATGGTTCTGAGGAATATTCTCCCGCGAGTCCACCCAGGATAGAGGTAGCTGAGGACTCGGCCCAATATGCGAGGATGAGATGACAAAATCGACAGTACAGATGGAATGTTATGAGCATGTTTTATTCATCCATTCACCCAATTTGAGTTTAAATTTGAAGTTAAAGCTAACTGTCAAACCAGGAATTTGATTTATCTGGCGACATGCACAGTTTGCCACTATTTCTATGTAGGAAAAACTAACAGGTCACTGATGGAACGAATCAGGGAGCATATGTATTGTATTAGGAATTGTGACATTAAAAATGTACTAGCCAGACTGCATGCAGAATGAAAATGAACATGGCTTTAGAGTTCATATGTTCATAGGTTGGTACTAGGCTATCGGCCCTAGGGCCTATACAAGCCTAGCCATAACAATTCCCTGGCTATTTCTTCCCACACTGTTTACTTCCCTGGACCCCTGTCTAGCAGGGCGACTGACGTGATCCCCTGGGTGAATTTCCTTTCTCCCATCCAATCGTCAAGGTTCCTTTTGAAGAGGGCCAAAGAGGCGCTGTGCTTGACATGTATGGGCAGTCTATTCCAGAGTCTGGGTAGTCTCTGGGTTAGGAACCTATCCCTCCAGCATGTTTTGTTTATTGTGATGACAAGGTTTAGATCCCTGGAGTGTGTGGCTCTGAGGGATTGGGATTTCTTTAAGTGCAGCATGTCCAATAGCTCTGGGTTTGACATGGCCTTGTATGTTAAGCTGAGATTGCCTCTGAGTAGACGAAATGCTACAGAGTATAGCTGGAGTTTTTTTTAAGGGGGTCAGCATAAGGCATCTGCTTTAGGCCTATGATTCTTTTAGAGAGGTATTTCTTCGTCCTTTCCAGTTGTTGCAGATGTCTTGAGAGGTACATACCAAATGGGGCATTGTATTCTACCATGGGTCTAATGAGGGATGAGTACAGTGGGACAATGACCTCCTTTTTTCTGAATGAAAATCCCTTAGTGATGAGATGTGCCACATAGAAGGATTTCCTGACTGTTGTGGCGATGTGGTTATCGAAGGTGAGACCAGTGTCCACCTGTGTCCCTAAGTCTCAAGTTGTTGAAATTATTTCTGAAAATATACGTGGAGGTGATGTGAAAAATTTCACTGAAACCAGAGAATTGCATTGGATTATTTTATGGCAAGCTGATAAATACCCAGGTCTAAATGACAGGGGTTACTATTAAACCTGCACTGAAAGCACAATGCCTGTTTAAATGATACAAGCTGTAGCTAAGTTTTTACTCTTCTCTGATGTTTATTGGCTGCTTTGAACTAGAGTGAATATATTAAGTGTTTGCTGCTGTAGTTTTTATATGGTCTGAAGAAGCACTAGTATTTGATGTGAAAGTGCTTACGTCATTAAACATTTAACGTTTTAAGCTTCCAGTCGTGTTTCTGTGTCTTGTTTTCTTTAGTTACATTTGCTGTTGTCTTGCAGGCACAGTTAATTTCTTGGATTTTCTTCTTTGTTTCTGGTATTTATACTTTGGAATAACTATCAGTCAAGAAAAATCACAACTGTGTCTAACTCAGAGCTTGGAGTTTATAGGGGCAGTGCTGAATATGACTAGAACCATAGCATCCCTCCCTCTAGTAAGACTTCAGAAAATCAGAGCCCAGGTTAAAAAAATAATGCACAGCAAGAAAGTTCCCGGTCGCCTAGTTTTGCAAGTCCTAGGTACTGTGGCAGCGATAATTACTTTAGTTCCTCTAGCCAGATGTCACATGAGAATTCTACAATGGCTACTAGCTTTTCAATGGTGAATACTGTATCAACCCATGTCGCATCAGATTCTAATCGCCAATCATTGCAGAAGGTATCTACCTTGGTGGGTCCACTCAGAGGAAATTCTTCTGGGTTGCCTCTTCGCCCTTCCAGAGCCCAAGGCCATAGTGACCACGGACACTTCCCAGAATGGGTGGGGGACATTTTCTAGGCAAAACTGTCCAAGGCACTTGGTCCCCTACAGAGGCCAACTTGCATATCAATGTTCTAGAGCTAAGAGCGGTGCTGTTAGTATTGCAAGCTTTTTGGTCTTCTCTTCCTGTGGGAACAATTACAATTCAAACAGACATGTCACTGGCTTGGTACATCAACAAATGGGGAGGAACCAGGTCTTGTCCCCTTTGTCAAGAAGCACTCAAGAGTGTGGCACTATGCGTTCTCTTCCATCTGCTTTCTGATAGCAATGCACATTCTGGGGCGTTCCAGTGTGATAGCAGACAAACTGAGCAGATGTCTTCTTCAGTGTCACAAGTGGTTTGTGAATCCAAAAGTGAAGGAAAAGATGTTCCGTCAGTGGGGCCAGCCTTGCTGCGTCCTGTTTGCCTCTCCCCTAAACAAGTGCAGCAACTACCTTGTCCTGAATCCCCCTCTGGAGAAGTCAGCAGGAGATGTTCTTCTCCACACTTGGCCCTCGAAAGTTCTGTACATTCTGTAAGATCTGTCGCTACTTCAACAGTTTTT
The DNA here is from genome assembly GCF_019279795.1 of Protopterus annectens. NCBI lineage: Eukaryota > Metazoa > Chordata > Ceratodontiformes > Protopteridae > Protopterus > Protopterus annectens. The sequence goes on from NC_056741.1 coordinate 1,831,466,746, forward strand.
CAATCTAGAGCTTCAGTGGAATATATTTGTGCAGCAGCAGCTACTTGGGCTTCTTCCCATACCTTTTTTACTCATTACAAATTGGATTTGGTCTCTAGGGGAAGAGCATCCTTTGGTTCACTGGTACTTGGGAATATCCTTCCGTGAATCCACCCAAGGTCTAAAGTAGCTGGGGACTCTGTTGGATACGTCAAGGATAAAATGAAAATTGACAAATCAGATAAAGAAGTTATGTACTTACCATAACGTTTCACCTGTGTTGTCCATTTTCATTTATCCTTGACTCCCCTCTGTCCAACCCCCAGCCATTGAAGGTTTTTTGGTGGAATGGATAATACACTTAATTCTTGTAGTAATTTTTTAAGGCATAGCAGATATGGCTTTCATGGAGGCTTCCTTATCTCTCTCTATTTCTAATTTGCAAACTCTATTTGAGGTATTTGAGAGAGAGAGGAATTATGGGTAGAGTTGAAGCTCAAGAGTTTTTGGTCAGGGCATGTTGTAGTAATAGCAGAGTAGGTTCCAATATCAGAACCAAACCCATACGCCAAGAGTAAGTGAAAATGGACAGCACAGATGGAACATTATGATAAGTACATAACTTATTTTTCCCCAAGTAACATCAAAAAACTCATTCTACTGGGTGAATTCATTCTTAATCTGCTCAGTCCCATCCATAAATAACTAGCGGTGTCCCTCAAGGCTCAGTGTTTGGGCTTCTCCTTTTTGGCATTTACTTCTCAGATCTCCAACCAGAGATCCAAGACCTATTTTTAACAAGTTTGTGGACTGCTGCAAATTGGGGAGTGTTGTTAAGTAACCCTCTGACACCCAAACTCTCCAAAATGAATTCTCTTGTACTAAAACTAGGCTGAAACTAAAAGCTAAACATTGTAGTATCACTTTTGATAAGACAACCCCTCCCCTTATTTTACTGTATAGGAAGCACATCAGTACAAAATAAAACTGTAGTCAGGAGCCTAGGAACTTGGATTGATATCTTCTGTTTTGACCATTGTGTGCCCTATACCTATGATTGGAGTGGGTACCCTGTTCTCCCAGTATGGTATTTTAGCCACATTGCCACAGGATTGGGCCAGAGCTGGACAGTTAAAGTTCTGGACTTTTGGGGGAAGTGTGCTTACAGTCAGTTAAAATATGGACCTAAATATGATGCTAGCTGACTCCCCTTTATACTAGTGATGTGTAATGTTGGAAGTAAGGGAAGTCTGCTGTGGCAAGGGGTGATGGTGAGAATTGTAGTATTCAGGGTGGCCTTGGGCTGTTGAAATCCCAAGAGTCAGTACTGCACCAGAGAAGCCATTTGTTCATCTACAATTATAACAAGTTCCTAACGGAACTTATTTTGTTGTTTTACATGTGTACCATGCTAATACTCTTGTACTTATCTGTTGTGATTCTTAACTGTTCAATTGTCTTTGTCATTGCTATCTTTTCAGGTTAGGTGTCTGTGTGTGCCACTCTTCCCATGAGTCACTTATTCCTGTCATCTCCCTTACTCTGCATTGTTCTGCTATACATCCTCCTTTCAGAAACATGCTTCCCTCCCCTTTGTTTTTCCTTTGTTTTGTTGAATGTTTCTGCCAAGCCAGTCCTATGCTGCCCTGGTGAGTAATACAGAACATTGATCCCCATGTTTGTTAGTGTAGTCTTTTTGTGTGGAGCTGTTTTTCTCATTTCACATTCCATCCCAATTTCAAGTTTAGATGTTGCTGCCCTCGTTTTCTATATCTGCTAAGAGCTTCCACATGGTTTAAAGTGGTATAGCTGTTAATCCTCTATCTCTTCTGCATCACTGACTGAGCAGGACTATTCCTTGGAAGTAACCCATTTGTTTTGTCGCGTGGATTAACTCTAGTTACAACCATCCTCACATCTGTCACACATTGCCAGAAATTTACAAGACATTGGTCAGAAACCATATCGGCTGCAATTCAAAAATTCAGGCACTCTACAGTGTAGTGCAGTCACTTTCCTTGATGTATGAACTCTTTTTTACACCAGTGTTTTGTGCAATTTCTGTCTCCAGCTACTGTAGTTCATTTAGTTGTACCATCAGTTTGAGCATTTACATAGCATTTGTATTCATGTGTTGTCATAACAGCTGTGTAATGTATTGTTTTTATCTGCTTATAAAACTAGGGAACTGGTGCCAGGCCATACTCTGGAAAAGTTGGAGCAGAAGACACTGACGGCATTGATATGGCTTACAGAGTACTAGCAGATCATGCTCGAACAATCACAGTGGCCCTTTCTGATGGTGGTAGACCTGACAATGTTGGCAGAGGGTAAGAGTGTTGCTTATTTTAGAAACCTGGTTTTAGCAAGAAAATAATTGTTGACCTTTCTGGAGACTTAATCTGCAGTCAAAGGATGTCCTTCATGGATGCATCTGCAGTCATAACAAGTGGGTTGTCCTGTCGTCAGGCAGCCCTGCAGTCGGCCGGATTCCAAAGTCCGGGTCCGGCTTCGGCTGATGTCGCACTCCTCCCGACGTCATCTCTGTTGGTCTTCGGGTATAAAAGCATCAGCCGGCGCCATTTTCCTCAGTCTTTCTTGCCGCGTGGCGCCCGAAGCAGAAGCTGTTCGCAAGTGCCGGTCGGTCGGATCCAGAGATTACTTCTACCGAATACTACTTCGAAGACTTCTAAAGCTAAGTACCCCGTTGGGGACTCTTTCTTGCCTCAGCCGATGTCAGAAAAAGTTAACAATTGTTTAACCTGTGGGAAACAAATACCTCATAAAGATTTCCACTCTTACTGTCTGCCTTGTTTAGGCCCAGCCCACGACGTAGCAGCCTGTTCGGCCTGTGCCTCTTTCAACCGACGAACGCTTAGATGTCGGTCGGAGTTTGCAGAACAGTTTTTCGGTTCTGATTTTGCGTACATTATGCCGTCGGATCCTCCGACTACCCCCAAAAAACGCAAACATAAAGACCGACACTCGCGGTCCCCGGTTTCGGCGGAAACCGGGGTAAAGCGAACCGCGAGTGTCTCGGTTTCGCTGAAACCGAGAAACTGATCAAAGTACAGCTGAACCTATTCTTACAACTGAGGCCCCTGCTACAACTCTTGAATCGACCTCAGAAATTTTACCCACTACGGTGGTTGACTTATCAGACACCATTCCCTTGGATGTCTCTACCCCAGCACGTGGTGCTGCTAGGCCTCCTGCTGCCATGTCCATTAAGGCCTTCGCCAGGGCTAAAGCAGCCAAGACTTCTAAAACAGTGCCTGTTAAACCCCCACATCCAGGCCCTCTTCTAGTTCTCAAATGCTTTCTTTGGCAGAAGATTTAATTTCTTTAATTAGAGGATCTCAATCTCACCCAGACAGGGCCTCTCAGCCCCCAGAGAAGAGACCTAGGGCAGAGCCCCTGAGCCAGTGTCTTCTGATGATTCTGCTGATGAATCAGACATAACTGACCAGCCTGAGGCTCCCTTCTCCAATTTTGAAGATTCTGATGCTGAAGAATCCATTCCAGCTGCTTCCCCACCAGAAGAATTCTCCTTTGGGGAAACCTTGCATGCCATGCGAGAACAGTTCCAATGGCAGCAACAGGATTTTTCAGACTCCAGAAAAGACTTAGGACCTTTCTGCACCTCCCACAGCACAGGCCCTTAGCTATACCTCCTGTTCTCTCTGTGGTGGATGATGCTTTCAATGATGTTTGCTCCGCTCCAGATTCTTTACCCCAGCCCCTGCCAAACCAGACAGATTTTACAGGGTGCCAGATACTCATCACCACCTTTATAAGGCCCCACTTGCAGATCCAGAAACTATATCCCAGGGTCCCAAGGCAGTAGCAGCGACCACAGCTAAAAACCCTATTCCTTCTGAAAGGGAAGCAAGGTCATTAGACAGATGGGGTAAAAGGTCTACACTTCAGCTACTCTCTCAGCTAGAGCTTTAAACTGTCAGTTTCACATGATACAATACCAAGAGTTTATGCTTGATCAGTTAACTAAAAACTAACCACTGATGAATCTCTTGATAAGAAATATGTATTAGAGATGGTAAATAACATACAACAGGTTAGCAACCATTCCTTAAAATGTGGCTATGATGCACTGGAGGCTTCATTTAGATCAGCCATGACAGGCACAGTGATAAGAAGGCATGCATGGCTAAAGAACAAGCTTTACCGGATCATGTTAAAGCTAAGTTGCTAGATGCTCCTATGGACAAGACAAGTTTGTTTGGTACACCTGCCCAGCAGGTTATGAAGAAAATGGAAGAAAAGGCAAAATCTGTTCAAACTGTTAAAGATTTCTTGCAGGTTCAACCCCAAGGTTTAGCAGGAACTGGCCTGCCAAAATTGGTCCTTTCCTGACTCCACAAAATTTCAAAGGGGCAGGAATAGACGCTCCAGAGGTAGAAACCAATCCAGAGGAGGTGCCTACAGAGGACGACAGTGGCAAGGTAACAACAGAGGCGCAGACACAGCCACTGCCACTACATCAGCACAACCACAGTGACTTAATCCTAAATCCGCCTACCAGGGAACAAATAGCAGCTCCTCTAGGCGGAAAGTTAACCTTATTTTCAAAGAACTGGCACTACATAACAAAAGACAAGTGGATTTTACAAACCATAGATCAAGGTTACTGGTTTCACTTCCACACTTTACCAGTCAAAGAGGAATGCCAAACCTACCTCCAAATCAAAAAACAGAGGCTCTACGCCAGATAATGGAGTTAGCAAACATGAGAGCTGTGGAAAGAGTGCCAACAGCAGACCAAGGAAAGGGGTTCTACTCCAGACTATTCCTAGTTCCAAGAAAGGATAAAAGATGGAGACCAATTCTCGACCTGTCCACCTTAAATACATACATCATTGTCCCAAAATTCAAAATGCTGACCCTACAGCAACTTCTTCCCATGCTGGGCAAGGAGTCTTGGCTGGTAACTCTAGATCTCAAGGAGGCATACCTGCACGTCCCCATTCGACCAATCTGCAGAAGATACCTCAGATTTCTTGCAGGATCAGAGCACTATCAATTCTCAGCATTGCCCTTTGGCTTATCTACTGCGCCCAGAGTATTCACAAAATGCCTGGCATCAGTAATCGCCCATTGCAGACTACAGGAATTCAAATTTACCCATACCTGGGCGACTGCCTGCTACAAGGGGACAACAAAAGCAAGCTGACAACAGATTTACAAAGGGTCATTTACTTGCTACAAGGACTGGGATACACAGTCAATTTACAAAAGTCAAGGCTGATACCATCCCAAACAAGGACGTTCTTGGGCGGGGAATTGGACACAGTACAACAAATGGCATTCCTGACTACAGAAAAACAAAAAGAACTTCCTCTTTACTTCTTGGCACTAACAAAACTGAACAAGTTAACAGCAAGAAAAGTTCTGCAGGCCTTGGGCTTCATGGCATCATGCATAATCTTGGTCCCATTTGCCAGACTACATATGAGGAAACTACAGTGGTACCTAAAGAATTTATGGTCCCAACACAGACACAGTCTAGAAACAGAAATCCCACTAATTCCATGCTTAAAACAGGAATTCCTATGGTGGGCTCAGGCATGCCAGTCAAACCCAGGCCTACCCTTTCGCAGATGTCAACCAAGCCAGACCATCACAACAGACGCTTCAGACCTAGGATGGGGGGCCCACATGCTGGACAAATGCGTGCAAGGATTGTGGACACAGGATCAACTTCGCCTGCACATCAATCTAAAAGAAATGCTGGCAGTAAAACTGGCAATCCAAAAGTTCAAACCATTTCTCAAAGAGGGCCAGTTGATGATAAGGACAGACAACACCACAGTCATGTGGTACATCAACAAACAGGGAGGCACTCATTCATACCCCTATGCAGAATGACCTTGGAGCTGTGGACCCTGGCACTCAGCTACAACATTCAGTTACAGGCAATATTTGTACCGGGAAAGACAATACTCTAGCAGACATATTAAGCAGAACCACGGATGCCCACGAATGGAAACTGCACCGGACATCTTCAAGACCATCTCAAAGAAATGGGAATGCCACAGATAGACCTATTAGCATCACCTCTCAATCACCAGCTCAAAAATTCTGCACAAGGACATTCCACCCACTAGCATGGAAAGTGGACTCACTCTCCTTCAACTGGAAAGGCCTAACAGCATATGCATTCCCACCTCTTCCTTTGATACACAAGGTACTACTAAAAATCAAGGAAGAACGTCCAAGGATAATCCTGATAGCTCCAAACTGGCCAAGACAGCACTGGTACCCACTACTGAAGAGCATGTCTCGAACAAAATGTGGCCAATACCTCTGATGCCTTTGATGTTAACTCAGAACAACTACAGCATCATACATCCAAACCTAAAAACGCTGCAACTGACTGCATGGAACATCACATAACAGCAGCTAATCCAGAACTTTCCCAAAGAGTTAAAGACATTATTCTTGAAGCACGCAGACCTTCAACAAGAAGGAACTATGCTGGGAAATGGAAAAGGTTTGTCATTTGGAGTACGGAAAGAGGAAAAGATGTGTCAAACATAGATATGCCTAACATTCTGGAGTATCTGGCGAACTTCTTCATTCAGGCCTGTCCTACTCCTCCATCAAGATACATGCATCAGCTATTTCAGCAGAATACAGCTTTGATCCACCTGTTTTTAGCACCCTTTGCTCAGGCAGTTCCTCAGAGGAATCAAGAATGTAAAACCTCCAAGGAAACCACCATTACCAGCTTGGGATTTAAACTTTGTGCTAGAAAAGTTGACACTATCACCCTTTGAACCAGCAGCAACAGCAGACCTACAACACCTGTCATGGAAAACTGCTTTCCTACTGGCAATAACTTCAGCAAGGAGGGTTTCAGAACTACAGGCCTTAATGGCAGTGCAACCCTTCCTAATCTTCCACCAAGATAGAGTGTCCATGAGGACTAATCTACATTTATGCCCAAGGTGGTATCCAGAGTGTCTTTGAACCAGGCAATCCACCTACCTACCTTCTTTCCCAACCCACAAAACAGAGGGGAAAGAATACTGCATACCTTGGATGTACATAGACAGCTACGCTACTACTTGGACAGAACAAAAAACAGCAGAAAGACTGACCAACTTTTTGTAGCCTATGCAACAGGAAGGGAAGGAAAAGCTATTTCCAAACAGACAATCTCCAAATGGATAGGAAACTGCATACGTTACTGTTACTCCTTCCATGGAAAACCAATTCCACAGAACATAAGACCTCATTCTACAAGGGCAACAGCCACTACCACAGCCTTCTTACGAGGAGTGGCAACCAAAGACATTATTGAGGCGGCTACTTGAACCTCCGTGCATACATTTGCCAAGCATTATAATTTGCCTCTATATTCCAGATCCCGAGCAGGGTTTGCCACTGCTGTACTGCAAGGGATCCTAAACGCACCATAATCTACTTTTATCCTCCTCCCCTTGTTGGCTATGGTATTCTACCCACTTGTTATGACTGCAGATGCATCCATGAAGGACATAGTACAGTCTTGTACCTACCATAAATGTAGATGTCCGAACTGGATAGCATCTGCAGTCAGGATTACCCTCCCTCCTTCCCCTCTGTGGTACTCCTAGGGTGTTTACCCTCCTAATAGCTAGCTGTTGTGGGGGAGTCTTTTATGGTGTATTTGTTTGTATATATGTACATATATGTTTATTGTTGTGTTTACCTCTATCTATTTGGAAACATTGGCATCTATCCAAATTTTTAGCATGCAAGAGGGCTACTGGCATCTGGGGCAAGAAACACTGAGGAAAATGGCGTCGGCTGATGCTTTTATACCCGAAGACCAACAGAGATGACGTCGGGAGGAGTGCGACATCAGCCGAAGCCGGACCCGGACTTTGGAATCCGGCCGACTGCAGGGCTGCCTGACGACAGGACAACCCACTTGTTATGACTGCAGATGCTATCCAGTTCGGACATCTACATTTATGGTAGGTACAAAACTGTACTTTTTGGTATCTATCTTATTGCAAGTCCTAGCCCATGATGGTTGTAAGAACTGATAGCTCTGTAGAATACTTAAATGAACGGGAAATAAACGGAAGAAACTGGAATGAGGCTGGAATCAATGTCTTTATCGTTTAATTACCTAGAACTGTGCTGAACAGGTGCCAGTCTCTCCTTTATGTGCCAAATCTTGTACTTTTCACAATAAAAGTCTGTATACACTGTTGTTCGGTTAAGAATGTTTTATGTCCAGTGGAGGTAGATGCCAACAATATCCAAATCAAATCTTACTGTCTCCAATAACAGTGCCAATAAACTAAAATAGACTGAATTATAATGTCCATAGCTTCTGCACTTACTACATTGTCCTAAAATTCTGTACTCAGAATATTAAATCTTATTGCGTTCAGTAATAGTGCTGATAAACTGAAACAGACTGAATTATAATGTCTGTAGCATATACTCAGAATTATTTCTTTTTTCCTGAGTAATATAGTTAATATTCTGGAATGCTGTATATTTGACCTGACTTCTGCACTAACCCTCGAGTTGTCCATCATTGTCAACAACAACCCCCCCTTTCCCATTTTCTTCATGGGGTGGGGTGTTGTGTTAACTGTTGCCATCTCTCTTGATTCAATGCCACACTCCTGCTTTCTTCAACATGCATGCCTGACTGTCGCAGATCTTCTATCGCACAGTCCATGCACCTCTGTACTGGACATCCTCATTTCCTCTTACCTTCTTCTGGTCTGTCCCAAATCATCTTCACCAGATTGTCTTCTACTTTTCTGCATGTGTCAAAAACACCGTTTTTTTTTGTTCTCTTTGATGTTTTCTGCAGTCAGAGCAGCTTCTGCTCTTATGTCCTCATTTTCTTCATCTGTCCCACAGTGTGCATCCTACCATGCTTCTCAGGCACTTCATTTCTATCACCTGTAGCTTCCTTATCTGCTTTGCCGTTACTGCCCAGGTTTCTGTACGGTACAGTAGTACTAGTCGCAGCACTGTCTTGTACACCTTACTTTTCAGCTTCTTTGGCATTCATCTGTCATTCACTAAACTTGAGACTCTATCCTAGTTGGTTGCAGCCCCTCTGATTCTAGCTTTGACCTCTTCATTCATACTTCCCTTCTCTTTAACCACTCTTCCCAAATACTTGAAGCTGTTAACCTGATGTCCTTCTATTCCCATGTTGAAGTTCTCATAACATGAGGGAGAGATCCCCGCATAGGTGACCCAAATGTCCAGCCAGTAAACCAAAGACTTAAGCTAGTGCAAGGTACATTCAACATTGGACATTGAACAGCCGACATCAGCCATAAAAGTGATGTCTGCATGTACCATCCGCAGAACTTCTTTGCTGATGGTCCAAACGATGGCTTCTACTGTTCGTCTGATTGCTGAAAGTTTTCTTCTATTCAGATGAGTGCCCTGTTGGGGAAACCTTTATTACGCTTTTGCTACTGCATGCTTTTTAGACGTTAATGTCATCCAGGAAGGGCAAGTGCTACTGTGGAAGACAAGGTTCCACACAGACAACCAAGACCAGTGTCTTTTCTGTTCGGGTTCCAGTCACGACTGCAAGGCCTGTGCCCATCTGTCAGGTGTTCGTCCCTAAAACACTTTGCAGTCATCTGTCTGCCTTTAATATACATCTTGAAAAGCAGAGACTGCAGCAACTAGCGCTAGGCATGGAAGGTACTACAGGTCCGTCGGGTGAGCCCACGAAGAAAAAGGAGAAAAAGATGAAAAAGATAAGGCCTGAATCTTCAGCTGTATCTCTGATCCTGGACTTCCCTCTCAAGGCTGGTGAAGGCCCGGAGGTACGTACAGTGTTCTCCTTTGGTGGGTAGTGATGTAGAAGTCACTAGGGTGGGTTCCTTAAGCACATCCGCAGTAGGTATCACAGACGTCTGTTATGGATGGTAAGGGGGAACCCCAGCTCCATCCTTCAAACATTCTTCGTAGTACCTCTCCTGCCCCTTCCATTGATGTTTTGCCGACTTTGGGTCTGGAGCCTAGGCCTAAGTCTTCCCTTCCATCCCAGCCTAGGCTAGGCCTTCCTCTTAAGAGGAAACGCAAACTTGAAACATGCTTCTCCCATTCATGAGCCTTGCCCAGACTGGCAAGCCTTTTCCCAAGGGATTTTGAATGCCTTTCTGGTACTTAGGCCTTCCACTTTACAACCACCTACCCCAGCATCTCCTATTTCCCCTCCACCTAGGAGTACATGTGCTGAACAAGAGGCCTCTGAAGAGGATGAATCATCTTCAGATAAGTCCCTGACCTACTCCACCCAAATAGACTCTCTTCTGGGCTGTGCCTCTCCTGAAGTTGATTTTAATGGTGGAGATTCTCCTGAGGAGGATATTACATTTGGAGAAACTATCTCCAGAATGAGGGGATATTTCAAGTGGGAAAGTTCCCAAGTTTCAGAAGTGCAAAAGAGGTACTATGACCTCTTACAAATAGATTCTGTTGCTTCTTCAGCCATTCTACCTGATTTGTCAGCTTTCTAAGATGCCTTTCTTGCAATATCAAAAAACCCTAAAAGGCTAGACAGGTTCTGTAAAGTTCCTGAAGACAGCAATTACCTGTACAGATGTCCTCCTTCAGACCAGTCTGTGATCACTCCTGATAAAACCACTAAATTATTGCCCTCAGATAAGGACAGTAAAACGATGGAGGGAATTCGGAAAAAGGTCTACACCTCTTCTACTCTGGCTTTTAGAGCCATTAATTATTAGACACACATGTCCAAGTATGATGTTCTTCATCTCACATTGCTGCAGTCCTTACATGTGGGTAGTCCGCTGTCCTCGGTCGGTCCGAATACCAAAGTATTAGGCTGACATCGGTCATGGGCGCTTAGATCTGACATCAGAGCGTCAGGGTATAAAAGCGCATGACCGACGTCATATCCTCAGTCTTTTTTGCCGCATGGTCTGATGCAGAAGCAGCGTTGAAAGTGCCGTTCGGCGTTCTGAAATTTTCGTATTCTGAGTTTCAGACCGAAACCAAGTTGGGCTAAGTACCCCGTTGGGGAATATTGTTTTTCTTGCCTCAGTTAATTCCGGATGTCAGAAAAAGTGAATAATTGTATTTCTTGTGGGAAACAGATACCGCATAGGGATTATCACTCTCTTTGCATTCCTTGTTTGGGACGGACCACGGCGTAGTCGGTGTCGGTTTTGTGCTAGGTTTAATAAGCGCACTATAAAAAGAAGGTTAGATTGTGCTAGGTTAGTCTTTGGTAAGCGGTGTAACTATAATATGCCGTCGGATCCTCCGACGCCCGCTTCCACGAAGAAGCGCAAAGACAAATCCTTGAAACCTAGACAGGTTGATTCGTCCGTTTCGGACGCCGGTCCTGCAGAAACTACAGTGGAGCAGGTGGATCCGGCTGAAGGTTCTGTTGAGTCTCAGGGGGAAACTTTGATTTTGCATGATGTGGCCTCACAGGAGTCAGGTCAAGCTGAAGGGGCCTCTCAAGTTACTGTTCTCCCTTCTATGCCTAAGGTGGTTAGACCTTCTGCTACTATTTCTAAGGCTTCTTCTAAGGGCAGGTCTGTTTTGCCTTCCTCTGGTGTCCCTCCAGGTACTTCAGGGTCTGTGCCTAAAAAGCACATGCTTAAAATGGCAGAAGATTTGATTACTTTAATTAGAGGTTCGATGCCCCCTCCTGATAAGAGGCCCAGGGTGGAGCCAGAGTTGGAAAGTTTGGATCAGGCCTCAGATGACTCAGACTCTTCTGCTGAAGATATTCAAGATTTTCCCCCTTATTCGGATTCTGATGCAGAGGATTCCACTCCTTCTGCTTCTCCAGAGGATTTTTCATTTTCAGTAACTCTGCATTCCATGAGGGAGCATTTTAAGTGGGAAGGACAGGATTTCTCTGATTCACGGAAGAGGCTTAGGGAATTCTTGTTTTTACCACAGCATAGACCCTTGGCTATACCTCCTGTTTTGGATGTTGTTCAAGATGTTTTCTCGGAGGCTTCCCTTAATCCAGATTCTTTGCCTCCTGCACCAGTTAAACCGGACAGGTATTACACGGTGCCTGAGGCTCATAAATATCTGTATAAGAGTCCTAGGGCGGACCCAGAAACTATTAGTCAGGGGCCTAAGGGTGTTAGAGCTTCTGTTGTAAAGAATCCGGTTCCTCTAGATAAGGAAGCTAGAGCTTTGGATAGATGGGGTAAGAAGGTGTATACCTCTTCTACTTTAGCAATGAGGGCTTTAAATTGCCAGTTTCATATGTTGAAATATCAGAATTTCCTCCTTTCTCAGCTAAAATCTAAAGTGGATGCTTTGGCAGAGGGCATAGAGTGTAAAGAATTGCAGGATTTAGTACATGTCTCTGAACAGGTGGGTAAGCATTCTTTGCAGTGTGGTTTTGATGCTGTACAGGCCTCTTCTAGGGTGGCTGCCACTGGTTCAGTTCTTCGTAGGCACGCCTGGCTTAAGGATCAGAATTTGTCCGAGCATGTTAAATCTAGAATTCTGGATGCCCTTTACAGTCTGAAGTTTTGTTTGGTCCCCCTGTGGAGTTGGTTTTGAAGAAAATGGAAGACAAGGCTAAGTCCATGCAGACTGTTAAAGATTTTTTGCAGGTGCAACCTCCAAAGTTTAGTAGAAATTGGCCTACTAAGGGGTGGACCTACCCTTCTTCTGATTCTCAGTCTAGGGGTAGATCTAGACGTGGCAGGGGCAGAGCTCAAAGTACATTCAGGCCTAGAACTTGGAGTTCACCTGCACAATCTGCAGGTGAGGGCAGGGGCCAGTCCTTTCGCAAACAGGCCCAATGACCTGCATTTTCAGCTGCCAGATCCTTCTTCCCTGGCAGCTCCTTTGGGAGGAAAGTTAGCACTCTTCAAGCAAAACTGGCTTTTAGTCACCCAGGACAAATGGGTATTGGACATTATAAACCGAGGCTACAAGTTCTATTTCCATACATTGCCTCCTTTCAAAGGCATGCCAGACGTTCCTCCTCGGCAAAGGATAGAGGCTCACAAGCAGATTTCTTTACTTCTTCAAATAGGAGCTATACAGCCAGTTCCTCTGTCAGAAGTGGGACTAGGATTTTATTCTCGCCTGTTTCTAGTGCCAAAGAAAGGGAACATGTGGAGACCAATTTTGGATTTATCTATCCTCAACAATTATCTGGACATTCCAAAGTTCAAAATGCTGACATTACAACAGCTTTTACCTCTGTTGGGAAAAGATCACTGGATGGTAACTCTGGATCTCAAAGAGGCTTATCTTCATGTTCCTATCAGGCCCAGTTGCAGGAGGTACCTGCGTTTTCGAGCCGGAAATTTACATTATCAGTTCTCTGCATTGCCCTTTGGCTTATCTACTGCGCCCAGAGTGTTCACAAAGGTTCTGGCTCCAGTGATAGCCTTTTTCAGGTTAAGAGGAATACAGATTTATCCTTATTTGGACGATTGCCTGATTATTGCACAACACAAAGACGAACTTCTGCATCATCTACAGTATGTGATGGTAGTGTTAAGATGCCTAGGGTATTCTGTGAACGAAACAAAGTCCAGTCTAGTACCCTCTCAGGACATGTGCTTTCTGGGTGTGAGACTGAATACAGCTTCCCAGATGGCCTTTTTGACCCCGGACAAACAAAGCAGCCTTTTTCTTTATTTCCATCAAGTGTCTCTACAGTCCAGGCTGACTGCAAGGACAGTCCTTCAAGCCTTGGGGTTCATGGCATCTTGTATTCTGGTGCTTCCCAATGCCAAACTGCATATGAGGAAGCTTCAATGGTATCTCAAAAATGTATGGACACAGCACTGCCAAGATCTAGACACTGTCATTCGGATAATACCTTGCATTCAGAAAGAATTTTTGTGGTGGGCTCAGGAATGTCACCTAAACAAGGGACTCTCTGTGACCCGACCAGAGGCGAGTCAGATTTTAACGACAGATGCCTCGGACAAGGCTTGGGAGCACACCTCAATGGAAAATGGGTGCAAGACACGTGGCCTGTCAGACTTCAACATTTGCATATCAACTTGAAGGAGATGTTAGCAGTCCAATTTGCATTGATGGCTTTCAAGGATTTACTTCACCCAGGACAGGTGTTGATTCAAACAGACAACACTACTGTCATGTGGTACATCAACAAGCAAGGGGGAACCCATTCGTACCCTCTTTGCAGGCAAGCGATGATTTTGTGGGAGACTGCTCTCAGTTTACACCTCAGTCTTCAGGCAAGGTTTCTACCAGGAGCACAGAACTCCTTAGCGGATGTGTTGAGCAGACAAATTGTGGATCCTCACGAGTGGAAACTGGATCCTCATGTGTTTCAAAAGTTGACAGTGTTATGGGGGACTCCAGACATAGATCTGTTCACTTCTCCACTTAATTACCAGTTGCCAAAGTTTTGCACAAAAATGTTTCATCCCACAGCTTGGAAGGTGGATGCTCTATCATTCAGTTGGAGCAATCTTCATGTCTATGCCTTTCCACCTCTGCCTCTCATTCCCAAGGTACTCCTGAAGGCCAGAATAGACAAGCCATCCATGATTCTGATAGCACCGAATTGGCCTCGACAGCACTGGTATCCACTACTGAGGAGTTTGGTACGGGAGCCTCCATGGCCTCTGCCTTTGATTCTGCATCTTTTGTCTCAGGAGGGCAATCACTTCCTCAATGTCAAGATTCAGTCTCTGCATCTCACAGCCTGGCATATTCTGTTTTAGACCCTGGAGGGTCTCAGCTTCCACAACAAGTTTTGAATGTTATTTTGGAGGCCAGAAGGCCTAGTACAAGGAAAGTTTACGCTGATAAATGGAGGAGATTTTTTCTTTGGAGCAAAGCGAAGGACTTTGATGTTTCCAAGCCTGATTTAAGTGTTTCTCTTCAATATCTTACTGAGTTATTGGACAAGGGTTTGTCTTTCTCCTTGATAAAGGTTCATGCTGCAGCCATTTCTGCTCACTATGACTGTGACCCTCCTTTATTTTCACATCCTTTGTTTAAGCAATTTCTTAGAGGGCAAAGAACATAAGACCCCACGTAGAGCTCCTACTCCTGCTTGGGATCTCAATTTTGTGTTGGAAAAGCTTACTCTACAACCTTTTGAGCCTGCAGCTACTGCCGAGTTAAAGTATTTATCATGGAAGACTGCTTTTTGTTGGCCATTACCTCTGCAAGAAGGGTTTCTGAATTACAGGCCCTTATGGCAGTGGAACCTTTCCTGATTTTTCATAAGGATAGGGTATCTTTGCGTACTAATCCTTCCTTTATGCCTAAAGTGGTTTCTAGTGTGGCCTTGAACCAAACTATTCATTTGCCTACTTTTTATGCAAACCCCCAAAATACAGGGGAGAAGATTTTGCATACTTTGGATATTCACAGGCAGTTACGTTATTATTTGAGCAGAACCAAGGGGTTCAGGCAGTCTCAGCAGTTGTTTGTTTCTTTTGCTTTGGGTTCTCAGGGAAAACCTGTTTCAAAACAAACTATTTCTAAATGGATTGGGTTTTGTATTTCTTTCTGTTATTCCCATCATGGTAAGGAGATTCCGGCTGGAATCAGACCTCATTCCACTAGAGCTACTGCCACTTCTACTGCCTTTCTAAGGGGGTAGCTACAAAGATATTTTGGAAGCAGCCACTTGGAGTTCAGTACATACTTTTTCCAAGCATTACCACCTTCCTCTTTATTCTAAGTCTAGGGCTGGATTTGCCACTGCAATATTACAGGGCATTTTAGCAGCCCCTAATGCTTTATGATTTTGCCATCCTCCCTTTACCTCTGCTTTGGGATTCTACCCATATGTAAGGACTGCAGCAATGTGAGATGAAGAACATAGTACAGTTTTGTACCTACCATAAATGTAGATGTTCGAAGATCCACATTGCTGCAGTCCAATTTACCCTCCCTCCTTCCCCTCTGTAGTTTGACATGGTTATATGGTTTGGGTGGTGGTTGTTGTTGGGCATGTTTTTGGGAGGTATCCTGTTTTTGGGCTGTGGCCTTTCCTTTTAGGGCCTTCTGACATCTGGGGCAAGAAAAGACTGAGGATATGACGTCGGTCATGCGCTTTTATACCCTGACGCTCTGATGTCAGATCTAAGCGCCCATGACCGACGTCAGCCTAATACTTTGGTATTCGGGCCGACCGAGGACAGCGGACTACCCATATGTAAGGACTGCAGCAATGTGGATCTTCGAACATCTACATTTATGTAGGTACAAAACTGTACTTTCTGGCTGTACTTTCACAGGCCTCTAAATTGCTGACAGATCTACCAGACTCTGCAGCCAAATTCCAGCTCTCTTTCCTCTTGGCAGTTTCCTCCCATGTTACTAGACATTCCATAAAATCCAGTTGTGATGCAACTGAGGTGTCTGCAAGATCAGCAGTATCTGGTTCTGTCCTCAGGAGATATTCCTGGCTGAGATTGCAGTCTTTGCCTGAGGATTTCAAGGCAAAACTTCTGGATGTACCACTGGACAACACCACCCTATTTGGTTCTACTGCTGCAGCCCTGTTCAAATCCCTTCAAGAGAAAGGAAAAGAACTTCAGGAACTTAAACATATTTTTCTTTCCCCAGCTCCTAAATGCCGTAGGAACTACCCTTCTAAGCCTAATTTTGTAAGGAAGAAGACTTGTGCGTCTTCCTAACAACATAAGAAGGGCACACGCAGGCAGATGCCTCCTAGGTCCCAGCCATTCTCTGCTCAGAAGCCCCCCTTTCCAGACAAACCAGGTAGTCTGTGACTGCCTGGCAACCTTCTCAGAAATCCCTTTTTCCCAACGCCTTTCTCATATCCTTTCAAAATGGATAAACATTACCATAAACAGATGGGTCCTGTCCATTATCCAAACAGGTTATTACATGACTTGGAAATCCACTCTTTCCTTCATGGAGATTCCACAACTCCCAAAGGACCAGATCCACCTTGTCTCTCGGGTCATTCAAGACCTGAAAACACAAGGAACCATACAGTAGGCCCCTCCTTGGAAAGAGGAAAAGGGTCCTACTCCAGGATGTTCTTAGTCCCCAGGAAAGATAGTCCTTACAGACCAATCTTAGACTTGTCCCAACTCAGTCAGTTCCTTTAGGTCTCCACCTTCAGTATGTTCACCCTGCAAATTCTGTTTCCACTCTTGCTGTCTCAAGCTTACCTGGTTTTCTTAGACATAAATGATGCATATCTTCACATTCCCATCCACCCTCTATTCAGTAAATTCTTACATATTTCTATTGCTTCCTCTTATTTTCAATTCTGTGCTTTGGACTCTTTACAGCTGCAAGGGTATTCACAAAATGTTTGGCTCCTCATTGCCTTTTGCAGACTCCAGGGAGCTCTCATCTACCCTTACCTGGATGACCTGCTCATTCAAGCAGAACATACAGACACTTTGCAACAGAACCTTCACACCACCATCTCTTTGATCCTCAGTCTGGGATTCACCATTAATTATGGCAAGTCTTCCCTTTCTCCTTCACAGGACCAGGTTTTCCTATGTTGCAGGATAAGGACAGACCTTATGATGGCATTCCTGCCTTTGCAGAATGTGCAGTCACTACAGACTTATTTCCAACAGTTGCTTCTTCAGTCCTCTCTGACTACCAGGTAATTACTCAGGATGTTAAGGTTCATGGCTTTGGTTATACCAGTGCTGCCCCTAGCCAAATTCCAGATGCGAAAGTTCCAGTGGTACCTGAAAACACTCTTGTCCCAACATGCTTATTCACTAGAATTTATCCTTCCTCTTCTTCCCTGACTAAAGCAAGAACTTCTTTGGTGGATTCAACAAATTTCTCAGAATCCAGGACCTCCCCTTCAGCCATTTCCTCCAGTTCAAGAAATATTCACAGATACTTTAGATCTGGGATGGGGAGCAACTCTGGGGAGCCGAAAATCCAAGGCCTGTGGTCTCTTACGGAAGCAACACATCAACATCAAAGAGATGAGGGCTCTAATCCTGGCCCTTCATTCAAGCCTTCAGGTCATCTCTTCTACCAGGCCATAGATGTTCTTTGTGTTTCGCTGTTGCAGTCATGACAGTTGGGATTTCCTGCCATGAAAGCAGTCAGCCAGCCCAACTACCAGAAAAACTTATTTTGCCTCCCAGGCTGGCATATGCTTCAACCGACGTCAGTATGCTCGGGTATAAAGGGAGGCAGCCTGTGTTGTCACTTCAGTCTTTTCTTGCTGCTGGAGCCGGAAGCAAACTTCAAGTGGGTTGCTTGGTCCACACCAGAGAGGAGTCATCATCAGAAAGAGAATACCCTCTTGTGGAACCTTTTCTTACTACTTTGATTCATGTGAGATATAGTTAATAATTGTCTCCGCTATGGTAAACAAATTCCACACAGAGACTTCTATACACTTTGTGTAACTTGCTTAGAGCAAGACCACGATGTCCCTGACTGTCATTTCTATGCTAGGTTTAACACTAGAACTAGTTTTTAGTTCATTTTCTGAGGCAGGAATCTGAGCAGTCACACTCACCTACTAGACGTGATTGTTAAAGGGACGCCAACAGGATTTGACCAAATTAACTGAAGACCTGATTGACATTGTAAGGTTCAAACAGACTTCAGGGGATTTCACTTCAGGAAAAAGAATGAGACATCCTTCCTGAATTTCACTCTGACTCTCTGCACTCAGAAGAAGAGTCTGATTTGGAGAACTCTGCATCTGAGGAACGCCCCACTTACACCTCTTATGAAGAATCAGATTCAGAGGAAATTCTCCCCTCTGCATCTCTGCCTGAAGACCTCACCTTTGGTGAGACTCTTCATGCTATGAGACAACATTTCCAGTAGGATGCAGAATACCCATAGGCCAAAAAGAGAGTAGGGGAATTCTTAGATCTCCCTGAGCACAAACCCATAGCTATCCCACCTATCCTGGAAGTAGTGAAAGATGTATTTCAGGATGCTTCCTTACATTCTGACTCGCTCCCTCCTGCACCCAGAAAGCCTGACTGCTTTTGCAGGGTCCTGGGCTCTCGTACCTGTTTAAAAACCCAACTGCTGATCCTGAAGTGGTCACATCTAGCCCCAAGGGATCTAAGACCAGTACCTCTAGAAACCTTTACCTACAGACAAAGAAAACAGGGCTGTTGATAGCTTTAGAAAGAATGTATACACTTCTGCTGCCTTCACCATGAAGACCCTCGGTTGTCAATTTCAAATGATCAAATGCCATCAAACCATTCTTGACCAACTAAAACAAAAGCTAACTGGCCTAGAGGTTAAAAACCTTTCTGAGGAAATTTTAGACCTGTGCCATTCCTGTTTTCAATTGGCAAAACACCCTTCACTGTGGATATGATGCCATGGAAGCCTCCTACTGGGCAGCTGTCACTGGCACATTGATCAGGAGACACACTTGGCTTAGGGAGCAACCCCCTCCCTGAACAGGTAAAAGCTAATCTGGACTCTCCCCTTGACAAGAAATGCCTTTTTTGGATGAAAGCTGAAGCAGTCCTCAAAAACATGGAGGAAAGTGCTAAATTTATTCAGTTAAGGACTTTCTACAAGTGCAACCACCCAGGTTCAGGAGGAATTTTCCAGCCAAACATTGGTCCTTTCCCACCCAATCTAGGAGCAAACCGAGAAAGCCACAGAGGGACAGAACCCTCAGGCATATATCACAGCAACAAAGATCTAGGCAGCGGACCTCAGACTCGCACAGACAGGAGAGTTCTAGGACACCTGCGTCTGACAGAAATCAATATCTCTCTGCTTCCATTCCCCCCCTCCTCAACCTCCAAAACTGGGAGGGAGACTGTCCCATTTCTGTCAGAACTGGACCAATATTACCTCAGTCAGTGGGTTCTAAATATTATTGCCCTTGATTACAAACTCACCTTCAAAGAGCCCTTAAAATTCTCAGGATACCCAGATGTACCCCAAAATCAAAAAACTCAGGCTGTACACCAAATTCATACCCTTTGTTCCCAGGGAGCTGTGGAACCAGTTCCATTAGATCAAAAATGGAAAAGATTTACTCAAGAATCTTCCTAGTACCCAGAAAAGAAGGGTCTTGGCATCCCATTCTGGACCTGTCCACCTTAAACCTTTTCCTCACTGTACCAAAATTCAAAATGTTGACCCAGCAGAAACTGCTCCCCATGTTAGCCTCTCAAACATTCATGGTGCCACTAGACCTAAAAAGATGCCTACCTTCACATCCCCATCTCAAAGTCGCACAGAAGCTTTCTTCACTTCAGAGCAAGCTCCAGTCATTATCAGTTTTCAGCTCTGCCCTTTGGACTATCTACTGCACCAAGGGTTTTCACAAAGTACCTAGCTCCTGCCATTGCTTACTGCAGGACCAAAGATGTCCAGATTTACCCCTATCTGGACGATTGCGTAATACGGGCCTCAGACCAGAAGCAGATCCTCAAAGACCTGATTTTTACACAGGATCTTCTGACCTCTTTGGGGTTCACTCTAAACCTAAAGAAGTCCATCACTGTGCCATCCAAACGGAGAGTGTTCCTTGGGGCAGTCCTGGACTCTTCCCTCCAAAAGGCCTTCCTCCCCCCAGACAAGGTAAATATTTTGACCAAGTACTTCCAGAACTAACAGAGCAAGCAGTGCATTACAGACAGAGAATATCTCAGAGCTCTGAGGTATATGGTATCCTGTATCCTTATGGTGCCATTAGCCAGTCTACACATGAGGAAGCTTCAGTGGTATCTAAAGAGGGGGTGGTGCCAGAACACTCAGCCTCTGTACACCAAGATATGCCGGATACCTTGCCTCAGACAGGAGCTCTCATAGTTTCATAGTTTAGTACTAGGCTATCTGCCCTGGGGCATTTGTAAGCCTAGCCATAGCGATGTGGCTTTCGCCACCCTATGAAATGGTACAAAAATGCACAGAATAGATTTAGAATACTGTGCCTCTGTCTAGTAGTGACACAGTGAAGGTCCCCTTATGTAATAGAATTAGTTTACTGTGCCCCTGTCTAGTAGTGACACAGATGTGACCCCTGGGGTAAACTTACGATCTCCCATCCACTCATCAAGATTTCTCTTGAGGAGTCAGTGAGGGGCTCTGCCTAACATGAACTGGGATCTTGTTCCAAAGCATGGGAAGCCTCTGGGTTATGAATCTATCCCTCCAGCATGTCCTATTCATACTTGTGCCGAGGTTTAAGTCTTTAGCTCTCGTGGTCCTGATGGATTTGGATTTTTTGAGGTGGAGCATGTCCATCAGTTCCTGATTGGACATGGCCTTGTACGTCAGGCAGAGATCACCTCTGAGCAGGCAGTATGCTACTGAATAGAGCTGTAGTTTCTTTAGTCTGGCAGAATAAGACATATGTTGGAGACCCTTGATCCTCTTGGTGAGGTACTTTTGTGGTCTCTCCAGCTGTTGCACATGCCGGGTGAGGTACATATGGGGCATTGTACTCAATCATGGGGAGGGAGGAGTATAGGGGTACAATGACATCCTTGGATCTGGATGTGAATCCCTTCATGATAAGGTGTGCAAGGTAGAATGTTTTTCTAACCACTTTGGCAACGTGGGTGTCAAATGAGAGGTCGCTGTCGACTTGGGTCCCTAGGTCTCTGATTACTTTTTCCATACTCAGTGGGTTGCTGTCTGTGATAATTTGTGGGTACTTTGTTTTTCCCAAAGGGGATGACTATACATTTTTTGGCATTTAGTTTAAGGCCATGACTCCGGCACCAGTTGTCCGTTTCTGTGAGGCCTTTTTGTAGGATGTATGTGTCCACTGGTGTATCGACTATGGCGCCTAGTTTGCAGTCATCTGCGAACTTTGTCAGCCACAACCCTCCCATGTTTGTTTTAACATCTGAGAAATAAATGCCGAACAAGAGGGGTCCCAGGACAGATCCCTGTGGGACACCACTTGTGACTGGCTTTGAGTCTGACATTGCTCCAGCGGTTTTTAACTTTATGGGTTCTGTCCTTTAGCCAGTTTGCAACCCATCTAATACGTTTAAGCTGTTGAGCTTATCTATGATGCCTGAGGGGGGTATTGTGTCGATGGCCTTAGCCAAGTCCAGGTAGGCTGTATGGACTGCTTTGCCCTCATCAATGGCTCTAGTGACCGTTTCGAAAAAGTCAACCAGGTTCAAAAGGCAGGATCTGCCCTTTACAAAGCAGAACTGGGTGGGGTCAAGTGTCTGTAGGTCCCCTATGTCTCTGAGTTCCATAATGATTCTTTCCATAGCTTTGCAGACCAGGCTGGTTAAGCTTATGGGGCGGTAGTTCCCAGGGTCTGTAGAGGTACCCCCTTTGTGGAGTGGGACCACTGTTGCTGTACGCCAGTGTTCAGGTACATATCCTGTAGTAAGGCTAAGGTTAAATAGCATTTTTATGTGCGGGTTTAGCTCCTCTTGGAGTTCACGTAGCACGCAACCCGGGATACTGTCAGGTCCCATTGATGCTGTGTTTTTTAGCTTTGTTGAGGGCGGTTCTCACTTGGACATCTGAAATGACAGGGAGATTACATTCAGCTGGGATAAGTATTTCTTCTTTTGGGGGTGAGGGAGGGGAGAAATTTGCACTGAACTTGTCAGCCAGAATGTTGGCAATATCTGTGGGTTCAGTGTATTTTTTGTTGTTGTGAACTAACTCTGAGCATATCTGAGGGTTTCCGCCCAGGTTTCTAACATAGCTGAAGAAGGCTTTGTGGTTATCTTTAGTGTCCTTAGCGATTTTTCTCTCAAAGTTGGCCGTGGATGTTTTTATGAGAGAACGTAGTTTTTTGCTAATGTTGATCAGAGATGTCTTCCCTTTATGGGATTTTGCTCTGTCGTGCAGTAGCTTCCTTCTTTTGTTATACAATTTGTTAATGGCTGAGGTCCACCAGACAGGACGCTTGCCTTTGGTGGAGAGGGACTTGGATTTATTTGGGATTGCATGATCCATGCATTCTTGGAGATGTCCATAGAAAGCATTTGTGAAGGATTCGGCATTGTGGGATGTGGTATCCACTGGCCCAGTGGGCTTAAAGGATACCATCTCAGTCTTAAGAAGAGTGAAGTCTGCTTTTGAGAAGTTTTTCACTGTGGTCTTTTGTGCTGGGAGTGGAGGTGGAATATGTATATCCAGGGTGATTAGTTTGTGGTCAGATCTCACTAGTGAGGGGTATACCTCCAGTGTGGAGCATTTTGTCCCCATGTTTGTGATGATCAGGTCTAGTATATTATCTCCCCTAGTGGGAGAGGTGACTAGTTGTTCCAGTGCATTTGAATTTATGAATTCTAGGAACCTTTGAGCTAGGGTGTTAGGGCTAGAATAATGTACCCAATCTATGTTTGGGTAGTTGAAGTCTCCCAGTATGATGGTATTTTGTGATACATTCATATCCTCCAATGTCTTCAGGAAGGCTGAGTGGGGTTCCTGAGATTGGGAGGGTGGTCTGTAACATGCTACCAGTTGTATAGCAGTTTTGCCTATGGTTAGTTGCACCTGTATGGTCTCTGATGCTTCATGTGTTGCTACTAACCTGGAGGTGTGGGTGTCCTTGATGAATATGGACACTCCCCCTCCTTTTGTGGTTCGGCCCGGGTTTTGGGGCCGAAAAGCATGATACGAGGTATAGTCTGGTAGCGCTGGGGTGCTCTCAGGAGCCTTGAACCAGGTTTCTGTTACTGCACAGACGTCTATGTTCTCCATACTGAGGAGTGCATCGAGTGCCTGCATCTTGAGATTTAGATTTCTGGCGTTGAGCAGCATTACCCTTAATTTTTTCCATTTTTGTTTTCTAAGGAGGTGGGTTTGTTTTTGAGCCTTGCCTAAAAAAGGCACTATGGGGGTGGCAAGAGCCTTAGCCAATATCCGTAAGCCCAGTGGTGACAGGTGCAAGCCGTCCCTTGCGAATCAGAGTGGCTTGTCCACCATGTCATCCCAGGCAGACAGACATTGGATCCCCTTAGAATGACACCAGTACTTGAGCCAATTATTAAAGCTGATCATCTTGTCTTTGTATTGTGGCATCATTCTTGGTGAGGGCAAGATGCTGCTCAGGGTCATACCAGCCTGGGCTACATAATCGTAGAGCTCCTCTACATCTCTTTTCATGTAGTCCAGGGAGGTACGTCTCAGGTCATTCACGCCAGCATGGACAATGATGGAGTCATATTTGTACTTGCTTTGGAGTGACCTGAGTGCGTGTGTTATGTGGCGGATCCTAGCTCCCGATAGGCAGCTCACAGTCACCCGCTCCTTGTTCAGCCTGGTAAGCGGGACATCAGTGTGCTGACTATAGAGTCACCTATTACTAGTGTATCAGGCATGTTGTTTGGCCTTAAGGGCTGTGATTGATTGACACACTGATTTATTGAAGCATGTGTTGCATGTGTTTTGTTTTGAGGTGGTGGATTTTTGGATATCTGCTTTGGGAGCCTCTGTTGTTTTGGTAAGTTTTTTATTAGAGCCTCCGAGTATGTCTTTGTGTTTTTATGTGTTTGGTTTGCAGTTGTGGTAAGTCTATGTGGGACTGGGTTTGTTGTGTGTGTGGTTACTATCTCCTCCTGTCTGGTCATGCCAGCCCTGAGTTGAGAGAGTTCAGCCTCCAGTTTGGCTATATAGTTGCATCTCTCACATGTATTTGTGTTTGTTGGGAGGAGGAGAGGGTTGTCTGTGTACATGAGACAATTGTAGCATCGTCTCAAGATACCCAGATTAACCAGCTGAACTGGAGACGACGCCAGTAATCTACCACTTGACATGCTAGAACAGTATAAGGGATTGCTGTGCCTATAAGGGAAGTGGATACTCACAGGGGTGGTAGGTGGATGTAGTGCTTACTTAGTACGAGAGTGCTTACTTAGTAGAGAAGTTTCGAGAACAAATTCTAGGTTTCTAATATAACGAGTAGTCTGATTATACTAAGAGTAGAGCTTCCTTAAGGGAAAATTTGGAGAGCAGACTTGGCGGAGCCAAAAGAATTTTAACCTTGTTTAACTGGCGCTGCTATGACAACTCATAAAACCGTGCAAACGCAGATTTTAAACAGGGAACTTCAAAAGAGCTAGAAATGGTCCAAAACAACCAATAACTACAGCTCTTGTGCTGAGGTCACTTCCTACAGGGACAGGTATGCTGCTCAAGGCTCTCCACTCCCACTGGTGAGCAAAGAAACTTCCTTCTATCCAAGTAAGGTAATGGACAACACAGGAACTACACCACAGCCCAGAATACAGCAGTGCCTGTAAACTGGTCTAAACTAGTCGAGGAGAGGGGGGAAAACCAGGATTATGTTTTTGGGTTTTTTTTGTTTTTAGATAGAAACACACAGAAAATGCAGAAACAGTGATAAATCAGTTACACAGGCTAGCACACTTTAGTGGGCAGCCTCAACAGTTAAATTAAACAAACAAACAAACTTTCGCTCAAATTCGTCTAAAACGTAACTTTAAGAGCAGATTTTAAAATAATGCAGCAAACAGCTAAAAAACAGTTTAAGCTTGTTTAGGGTAAGCTAGAGAAGCTATTCCAAGTAAAAACACAGCAAAAATACTTAAATCCAGGTACAGGCTTGCACCAGAATCAGGGCTTGCCAGTGTGGGATCAACAGACCAAGAAGAGACACACAAATTGGAAGGAATTCATGACTGTTCTAAAGGGCTTTACTGGCCTTCGAATAAAAATTAATACCAGCGGTGCTAATAGTGCAGACAGACAACAGCATAGTCATATGGTACATAAACAGTCAAGGAGACACGTGCTTATACTACTATGCTGTCTAGCCATGCAACTCTGGGAGACAGCACACACCATGCAACTCCACCTCCTAGTGCAATATCTGCCAGGGGTACAAAACACCCTTGTAGATCACCTCAGCAGGAACTTGGCAGAACCCCAGGAGTGGCACCTTCACAGGGATATTTTCCACAGCCTAACACAAAAATGGATTGTCCCAAAGGTGGACCTCTTTGCCAGCAAGGACAATGCTCAACTGCAGAAATTCTGTACCAGCACAGAAAGAGCATTGGTGTGGAAAGTGGATGCCTTCTCCTTCCCCTGGACCCACCTCTTCATTTACACTTACACTCCCCTACCCCTTCTGCCTTGAGTCCTTCTAAAGATCAGAGAAGAGGGCCCAAGGACCATCCTGATAGCTCCAAACTGGCCCAGGCAACATTGGATGTCCTTCAAGAATGCAACTGCAGTCATAACATGTGGGTTGTCCTGCCTCAGGCAGCCCTCGGTCGGCCGGATTCCAAAGTCTGGGTCCGACGTCGGCTGATGTCGCATTTCTCTCCGACGTCAGAGCGGCTGGAGTATATAAGCATCAGCCGACGCCATTTTCTTCAGTCTTTCTTGCCGCGCGGTGCCCGAAGCAGAAGCAGTTCGCAAGTGCCAGTCGGTCAGCTCCTGTATTCTACGATACCGAAGTCATCAAAAGCTAAGTACCCCGTTGGGGACCTTTTCTTGCCTCAGCCGATGTCAGAAATTACTGAAAAAGTTAACAATTGTCTTTCTTGTGGTAAACAAATACCTCCTAAGGATTTCCACTCTTACTGTCTCCCTTGCCTGGGCCCAGACCACGACGTCTCGGCCTGTGTAGCCTGTGCTTGCTTCAACAAGCGCACTCTCAGGCGCCGGGCGGAGTTCGCTGAAGATTTTTTCGGCGATAATTTTGCTTACACCATGCCGTCGGATCTTCCGACATCGCAAACTCCCAAAAAGCGAAAAGACCGGGACCGACATCCTCGGCCCGCGTCTACTACCGACTCCATGCCAAAACCTAGCGCGAGTGCTCCGGTTCACTCTGAGACGGTCTCAACACCGCTCCGAACCGAAGACACCACATTACCGACGACTCCGATTCCAGACATTACTCCGACGCCAGTTATAGATTTTCCTCCGGATACCGAAACCGAGAAAATGCCCGAGACCATTGCTGTAGACAAGGTCACTCCTGCACGTGGAGCTGCCAGATCCCCTATGGCCATGTCTATTAAGGCCTACACTAGGGCTAAGGCAGCCAGCAGAACAAAGCATATTACTTCTAAATCTTTACCTCAGCCGACTCCTGAGACACAAATTATGTCCATGGCTGCTGATTTAATTTCCATGATTAGAGGTTCACAGGCCCATCCTGAGAGAGGATCCCAGCCCCCTCCTGATAAAAGGCCCTGGGTGGAACCCTCTGACCCTACTCCTTCAGATGAAGATTGTGAGGGCTCTGTCCACTCTGATAGCCAGGAAGAGCTCTTTCAGACCTATGAGGACTCGGATGCAGAAGATTCCATCCCCACGGCCTCCCCTCCTGAGGATATTTCTTTTGGGGAAGTTCTGCACACCATGAGGGAACATTTCAAGTGGCAAGGTCAGGAATATTCTGATTCTAGGAAACGCCTTAGGACTTTCCTTAAGAAGCCTCAGCACAGGCCCTTAGCTATTCCTCCTGTACTTGATGTTCTGGATGATTTGTATTCTGACTCTAGTGCTACCCCTGATTCTCTTCCTCCTGCTCCAGCCAAGCCAGACAGGTATTACAGGGTCCCAGAAACTCATTCCCATTTATTCAGGGCCCATACTGCTGACTTAGAAACTATTTCACAGGGGCCTAAAGGAGTTTCAGCCTCCACTTCAAAAAATCCTTTGCCCTCCAACAGGGAAGCTAGGTCATTAGAGAGATGGGGCAAAAAGGTTTACACATCCACTACCTTATCTATGAGAGCTTTAAATTGCCTATTTCATATGTTACAATATCAGGATTATCTGTTAGAAGACTTACAAAAAACATTAGCCACTCCTGATCCTTTAGACAGGAAGACTTTGCAGGAAGCTGTACATAACACTCAGCAAGTAAGCAATCACTTCCTGCAGTATGGATATGATGCACTGGAAGCTTCATGTAGGGCAGCTATGACAGGGGCAGTCATTCGTAGACATGCTTGGTTAAAAGATCAACCTCTACCAGATCATGTAAAAGCAAAACTTCTGGATGCACCTTTGGAAAAGAACAAGCTTTTTGGTGCGAATGCTAAGGATGTGTTAAAGACCATCGAAGAAAAAGCAAAATCAGTTCAGACAGTGAAAGATTTCCTCCAGGTTCAACCCCCCAGATTCAGTAGGAATTGGCCTTCAAAAAACTGGTCCTTTCCTAATCCAGAAAAGTTTCAAAGGGGTAAGAACAGACGTGGCCGAGGAAGAGGCCAATACAGAGGCCCTTACAGGGGACGACAATGTCAGCCAGGAAACCAAAGAAGTGACGCAGGGGTTTCACCTGCCCCACAACCACAATCTCAATGACTTTCCTCTACTACCGCCTACCAGGGAACAACTAGAAGCTCCCTTGGGCGGGAAGTTATCTCTGTTTGCAGAAAACTGGCACAGACTGACAAAGGACAAATGGATTTTGGACATTATAGACCGAGGGTACAGGTTTCATTTTCATACCTTACCAAGAAAACAAGGCATGCCAAACCTACCACAAAATCTGAGGGCAGAGGCTATCAAGCAAATCACTCTGCTGACTCAGATGAAAACAATAGAAAGAATTCCACAACAAGAACAAGACCAGGGGTTTTACTCAAGACTGTTCCTTGTTCCAAGAAAAGAATCTCAATGGAGACCAATACTGGACTTGTCCGCATTAAACACCTTTCTCATAGTTCCAAAGTTCAAAATGCTGACCTTACAGCAACTCCTTCCCATGCTGGGCAAGGGGTCGTGGCTGATTACTCTGGACCTCAAGGAGGCATACCTGCATGTCCCTATCAGACACAGTTGCAGAAGATACCTCAGATTTCTTGCAGGGCCAGAGCATTATCAATTCTCAGCATTGCCATTTGGCTTATCTACTGCGCCCAGAGTATTCACAAAATGCCTGGCTTCAGTAATTGCTCATTGCAGGCTCCAAGGGGTACAAATTTACCCATACCTGGACGACTGCCTCATACAAGCGGACGACAAATTGATGTTGACAAAAAACCTGGATTATGTCATACGATTACTTCAAGCTCTGGGATACACAGTCAACTTCCAAAAGTCAAGACTGCAGCCATCCCAGCAAATAATCTTCTTAGGAGCCAAACTAGACACAGCCTCTCAGATGGCTTACCTGACAGAAGACAAACAAGAGAAGTTAACTCATTATTTCAAAGGTTTAGCAAATCTCACCCAGATGACTGCAAGGAGATTCCTGCAGGCCCTGGGTTACATGGCATCCTGCATTCTCCTGGTTCCATTAGCAAGACTACACATGAGAAAGCTTCAGTGGTACCTAAAAAGCATTTGGTCTCAACACAGCAACAACTTGGAGACAATCATACCACTCATTCCATGCCTACAAAAGGAATTCCTATGGTGGGCCTCGGTGAGCCAGGCAAACACAGGTATGTCATTCAAAAAACCACAGATAACACAGACCATGACTACAGACGCCTCAGACCTTGGATGGGGGGGCGCACATGGAAGGCAGGTGTATACAAGGACAATGGTCTCCAAAGGAAACACATCTGCATATAAACCAAAAGGAAATGCTGGCAGTAATGCATGCCATCGAGGCCTTTCAACACCAACTCCAGCAAGGCCATTTACTGATACGGACAGACAACACCACTGTGATGTGGTACATAAACAAGCAAGGGGGCACCCACTCCTACCCCCTTTGCAGACTGACAATGCAGCTTTGGGAGAAATCACTGAGCCTAAACATCCAGTTACAATCCCAGTTTGTTCCAGGAAAAGACAATGTGTTGGCGGACAGCCTAAGCAGGAATTTCACAGATCCACACGAGTGGAGGTTACATCCGAAGGCCTTCGGACAACTCACTTCGACATGGGGCAAGCCAGAAGTGGACCTATTTGCCTCTCACCTCAACCATCTTCTACCAAATTTCTGCACAAGGACATACCATCCAAAAGCTTGGAAAATAGATGCCCTCTCATTCAAATGGAACTCCCTAGCAATCTATGCATTCCCACCTCTGCCTCTGATGACCTCAGTATTACTAAAGATCAAAGCAGAGAAACCCAAGGGAATCATAATAGCTCCGGACTGGCCAAGACAACACTGGTACCCACTACTATGGAGCATGTGTCACACCAGGAGGTGGGCCCTTCCCCAGTGGCCTCTACTTTTGACTCAACACAATTTCGAAACACTGCATCCAAATCTTCAGACACTGCAGCTAACAGCCTGGGAGATCCCATAAATAAATTCAGCTTATCTCTCTCCAAGGAAGTTCAGCGGATACTAAGAGAGGCTCGAAGACCATCCACCAGAAAGGTTTACTTAGCAAAGTGGAAAAGATTCAGCAATTGGAATACCAGCAAGGGACATGATGCATCATTGTTGAACATCCCACTCATCTTGGAATACTTGGCAGATATGTTGAAGAACGGCCTCTCATATTCTTCCATAAAAGATACATGCATCTGCTATTTCAGCTAGATACAACACTGATCCTCCTGTTTTTTCTCACCCTTTACTAAGGCAATTCCTCTGGGGAATCAAGAACATTAAGCCACCAAGAAAGGCCCCAGTGCCAGCCTGGGACCTCAATTTTGTCCTAGAAAAACTGACTCTACCTCCATTTGAGCCAGCAGCTTCAGTTGACTTGTAATTTCTCTCTTGGAAGACAGCTTTCCTGTTGGCAATTACATCAGCAAGAAGGGTTTCGGAGCTACAGGCCCTAATGGCAATACCACCCTTTATTATTTTTCACAGAGACAGAGTTTCACTAAGGACCAACCCTACTTTCATGCCAAAGGTGGTATCTAGGGTTTCTTTAAATCAAGCAATTCATCTGCCTGCTTTCTTCCCCAATCCTGAGAACAAGGGGAAAGACTGTTGCATACCTTGGACATTCACAGACAACTTCGTTACTACCTGGACAGAACCAAGGCCAGTAGGAAGTCTGAACAACTTTTTGTAGCTTACGCCTGCAGTCCAAGGAAAAGCAATTTCAAAACAGACTATTTCAAAATGGATTGGACATTGCATCAGATTCTGTTATTCCTTTCATGGAAAGACTGTTCCAGCCAATGTCAGACCACATTCCACCAGAGCTACAGCCACCTCTACAGCATTCTTAAGAGTGGTGCCTACTAAGGACATTCTAGAAGCTGCTACATGGAGCTCCGTGCATACATTCTCCAAACACTACAATCTCCCTCTATACTCCAGATCCAGAGCAGGCTTTGCTTCGGCAGTCCTGCAGGGTTTGATTGCCACACCATCTTTTTCCTAGAGCATTCCTCCTCCCCCAGCTAAGCTATGGTATTCTACCCACATGTTATGACTGCAGTTGCATTCTTGAAGGACATAGTACAGTTTTGTACCTACCATAAATGTAGATGTCCAATAGACATGCAACTGCAATCAGATTTTCCCACCCTCCATACCCCTCTATGCCTAGGGTCCACTCCGATCCCTGTTTCTCTTAGCTGGGGATATCTGTTATGGTGTATTTGTTTTATTGCTCATTTATTTGTTTGGAATCCTGTTTTTGTCTTCCAATTTGATTACAGCCTTCCTTGGAGGGCACCTGGCATCTGGGGAAAGAAACACTGAAGAAAATGGCGTCGGCTGATGCTTATATACTCCAGCCGCTCTGACGTCGGAGAGAAATGCGACATCAGCCGACGTCGGACCCAGACTTTGGAATCCGGCCGACCGAGGGCTGCCTGAGGCAGGACAACCCACATGATGTCCTTCAAGGATGCATCTGCAGTCCTTACAAATGGGTTGTCCTGTCGTCAGGCAGCCCTTCGGTCGGCCGGATTCCAAAGTCTAGGTCTGGCCTCGGCTGGTGTCGCACTTCACGCGACGTCATAGCTGCAGTTCTTCGGGTATAAAGGCATCAGCCGACGCCATTTTCCTCAGTCTTTCTTGCCGCGTGGCGCCCGAAGCAGAAGCTGTTCGCAAGTGCCGGTCGGTCAGAACCAGAGATTACTAAGTACCCCGTTGGGGACTCTTTCTTGCCTCAGCCGATGTCAGAAAAAGTGAATAACTGTTTAACTTGTGGGAAACAAATACCTCATAAAGATTTCCACTCTTACTGCTTACCTTGCTTAGGCCCAGACCACGACGTAGCAGCTTGTCTAGCCTGTGCTTCTTTCAACCGACGGACGCTTAGACGTCGGTCGGAATTTGCTGTTTTTCGGCTCCGATTTTGCTTACATTATGCCGTTGGATACTCCGACTACGCAAATTTCCAAAAAGCGCAAGGAAAAGGACCGACACTCGCGGTCCGCGGTTTCGACCGAAACCGCGGTTAAGCCAACCACGAGTGTCTCGGTTTCGGCTGAAACAGAGTCCACGGTTCTTCCTCCGGCCGAAAGCTTGCCACTTACCGAGGCCTCCTCCAGCCTGGCTGAATCTGCTACTGAAATCCCACCTGCTCTTGCAGGTTCACAGGATTTATCAGATACTTTCCCTTTAGATATTTCTACCCCTGCAAGTGGAGCTGCTAGGCCTCCTGCATCCATGTCGATTAAGGCCTTTGCCAGGGCTAAAGCAGCAAAATCTACCAAATCTGTACCTGCTAAGACCCCCTCTCACAGGCCTAGCTCTAGTTCACAAATGCTTAGTCTTGCAGAGGATCTCATTTCTTTGATCCGGGGATCCCAGCCACATCCAGACAGGGCCTCTCACCCACCTCCAGAGAAGAGGACTAGAGTAGAGCCCCCTGAGCCAGTTTCTTCAGATGGCTCCTCTGATGAATCAGATAATTCAAACCCTCCAGAGGCCCCTTTTCTCCTTATGAGGACTCTGATGCAGAAGACTCCATTCCTTCTGCCTCTCCGCCTGAGGAATTTTCTTTTGGGGAAACCTTGCATGCTATGAGGGAACAATTTCAATGGCAGGGCCAGGATTTTTCAGACTCCAGGAAAAGGCTTAGAACCTTTCTGCATTTGCCACAACATAGGCCTTTAGCCATTCCTCCAGTACTTACTGTTGTGGATGATGCTTTTAATGATGCTTGTACTGCTCCTGATTCTCTTCCTCCGGCCCCTGCTAAGCCCGATAGGTACTACAGGGTTCCGGACACCCATTATCATTTGTATAAGGCCCCTTTTGCAGATCCCGAAACTATCTCCCAGGGACCCAAGGCTGTAGCAGCTACTTCTACCAAAAACCCCCTCCCCTCTGAAAGGGAATCTAGGTCCTTAGAGAGATGGGGTAAAAAAGTTTACACTTCTGCTACTCTTTCAGCTAGGGCCTTGAACTGTCAATTCCACATGATTCAGTATCAGGAATTTGTTAGACCAATTAACTAAAAAACTGTCCTCGGATGAACCATTAGACAAAAAATCTGTACAGGAAATGGTACATAACATTCAACAGGTCAGTAATCATTCCTTAAAATGCGGCTATGATGCACTGGAGGCTTCCTTTAGATCAGCCATGACTGGCACAGTGATCAGAAGACATGCATGGTTAAAAGAGCAGTCCTTACCAGACCATGTTAAATCAAAGCTCTTAGATGCTCCTATAGATAAGCTCAATTTGTTTGGCTCCCCTGCGCAGCAGGTGCTGAAGAAGGTGGAAGAGAAAGCAAAATCTGTCCAGACAGTCAAGGATTTCTTACAGGTCCAGCCTCCAAGGTTTAGCAGGAACTGGCCTTCCAAAAATTGGTCCTTTCCAGACTCCTCCAGAGCTCCGAGAGGCAGGAATAGGCGCTCAAGAGGCAGGGGTCAATCCAGAGGTGCCTACAGGGGACGTCAGTGGCAGGCTAACAACCAGCGAGGTACAGCCACAGATCCAGCCACCACCACCTCCACAGGACAATCACAGTGACTTGGCTCTGGCACCGCCTACCAGGGAACAACTAGAGGCACCCTAGGCGGGAAGCTAGCCTTATTTTCAGTAAACTGGCATTACATCACAGGAGACAAATGGATTTTACAGACAATAGACCAAGGTTACAGGTTTCACTTCCATACTCTACCAAGGAAGAGAGGAATGCCAAACCTACCTCCAAATCAGAAGACAGAAGCTCTAGAACAAATAACTCGCTTACTAAGGATGAGAGCTATAGAAAGGGTACCATCTATGGAACAAGGGCAAGGATTTTACTCCAGACTCTTCCTGGTACCAAGAAAAGAAAACCAATGGAGACCTATTCTCGACCTGTCCGCTTTAAACACATACCTCATTGTTCCAAAATTCAAAATGCTGACCCTACAGCAGATTCTTCCCATGCTGGGCAAGGAGTCTTGGCTGGTAACTCTAGATCTCAAGGAGGCATACCTGCACGTCCCTATACGACCAAATTGCAGAAGATACCTCAGATTTCTTGCAGGATCAGAGCATTATCAATTCTCAGCATTGCCCTTTGGCTTATCTACTGCGCCCAGAGTATTCACGAAATGCCTGGCATCAGTAATTGCTCATTGCAGGCTTCAGGGAATTCAAATTTACCCTTACCTGGACGACTGCCTGTTACAAGCGGACAACAAAACAAATTAACAAAAGATTTGGAAAGGGTCATTCATCTACTACAAGCCCTGGGATACACAGTCAATATAAAAAAGTCAAGGCTGATACCATCCCAAAGGATAACCTTCTTGGGTGCAGATCTGGACACATCAAAACAAATGGCTTTCCTGACAGTAGAAAAACAGGAGCAACTCCCTTTGTACTTCATGGCATTAACAAAGCAGAACCAGCTAACAGCAAGAAAAGTCCTGCAAGCTCTCGGTTACATGGCATCCTGCATAATATTGATTCCACATGCCAGACTACATATGAGAAAGTTACAGTGGTACCTAAGGAATTTATGGTCTCAGCACAAGCACAGCCTAGAAACCCAAATTCCAATAATTCCATGCCTGAAACAAGAATTCCAATGGTGGGCTCAGGCCTGCCAATCAAACAAGGGACTGCCCTTCCACAGCACTCAACCAAGCCAGACCGTCACAACAGACGCCTCAGACCTCGGTTGGGGGGCACACATGCTGGACAAGTGCATACAAGGCTTATGGACTCAAGACCAGCTGCACCTACACATAAATCAAAAGGAAATGCTGGCAGTAAAACTGGCAATTCAGGCATTCAGACCATTTCTTCGACAGGGTCAACTGCTGATAAGGACGGACCACACCACAGTTATGTGGTACATCAACAAACAGGGAGGCACACATTCATACCCTCTTTGCCGGATGGCAATGGACCTCTGGAATATGGCACTGAGCTTCAACATTCAGCTACAAGCACTTTTTGTGCCAGGAAAAGAAAATATACTAGCAGACATCCTAAGCAGAACTACCACGGATGCCCACAAATGGATGCTGCATCCGGACATCTTCAAAACCATTGCAGGGAAATGGGGACTACCAGAAATAGACTTATTTGCATCCCCACACAATCACCAACTGAAAAAATTTTGCACACGGACGTACCACCCACTTGCTTGGAAAGTGGACTCCCTATCTTTCAGTTGGGAAAACCTGACAGCATATGCATTCCCACCTCTTCCTTTGATGCACAAGGTGCTAGTGCTATTGAAGATCAAAGAAGACCGTCCAAGGATCATCCTGATAGCTCCAGACTGGCCAAGGCAACATTGGTACCCATTACTGAGGAGTATGTCTCGGGAACAAATATGGCCTCTACCCCTAGTTCCCTTGCTGTTAACACAGAACAACTTCAAAACCCTGCATCCAAACCTGAAAACACTGCAGCTGGCTGCCTGGAACATGGCATAACACCAAATAACCCAGATTTATCTCAAAGGGTTAAAGACATTATCATGGAGGCTCGCAGACCCTCAACAAGAAAAAATTATTCAGCAAAATGGAAAAGATATCTCATTTGGAGTACTGCAAAAGGAGAGAATGTGTCACTGGTAAACATAGCTAACATCCTAGAATACTTGGCAGAGCTCTTCCACAACGGCCTGTCCTATTCTTCCATTAAGATTCATGCATCAGCTATTTCAGCAGAATACAACTTGGATCCTCCAGTCTTCTCACATCCTCTGCTCAGGCAGTTTCTGAGAGGGATTAAAAATGTAAAGCCACCTAGGAAGCCACCATTGCCAGCATGGGACTTGAACTTTGTGCTAGAAAAGTTGACACTCCCTCCTTTCGAGCCAGCAGCAACAGCAGAATTACAGTACTTATCATGGAAAACTGCTTTCCTGCTTGC
This sequence comes from Protopterus annectens, assembly GCF_019279795.1. NCBI lineage: Eukaryota > Metazoa > Chordata > Ceratodontiformes > Protopteridae > Protopterus > Protopterus annectens. Next base: position 1,831,502,810 of record NC_056741.1, read on the forward strand.
AATCACTTCAGCAAGAAGGGTATCTGAGCTACAGGCATTAATGGCAGTACAGCCCTTCCTGATCTTCCATCAAGATAGAGTGTCCAGGAGAACTAATCCTACTTTTATGCCAAAGGTAGTCTCCAGGGTATCTTTAAATCAAGCTATCCACCTACCTACATTCTTCCCCAACCCACAGAACAGGGGAGAAAGAATGTTGCATACCTTGGATGTACATAGACAATTGCGTTACTACCTGGACAGAACCAAGAGCAATAGAAAAACTGACCAGCTTGATCGAATCACCTAGAGCCATATTTTACACGGTTGAGTGGCTAGCCATTCCACGGTGTGCAGTCTATGATCCGTGTCCTCCCATCTTCAAGATACTGTGCACCATAGTAGTTGCTCAAAGCAGTTGGTCTAAACCACTCTTCCTGCCTGTAATACACCTTGTAGAGTCTGTGCTGATGCCCACAGCTCCGTTCATTGGTGAGTTTGAGATGGAAACACTAGGCATGTTTTTTAGAGGTGGGAGAAACCCTACAGAGACACAGGAGGAACATGCAGACTCCTAACTGACATTAGCCAGAGGTCAGGATTGAATATTTTGCATGGGAGACGAAGACCTTAAACATTATGCCAACTGGTCTCACTCTCAAGTGTCTTTACCAAACTTCTGTGGACTGCATTGCATTGACTTTCTGCATGTCAGTCCAAACCAACTAATGACTCACTGTGTCTGAAGCATCTCCTCTAATAATACGAAAACCTTGAAAATTTCTACATGCCTGTTTAACAGTGGTTCCCAAGCCTGTTTGTACTTAATCTGCACATTCTGTTAGATTGTTTTATTCTTATCAGTATTCTTGACTAAAGGTTACTGAAACATTCATTTCTATTGAAGCTGCATGTAAAATGAAGATATATGCCTGCTTTTAATATGGCTGCATTTCTTGGCCTGTGCAAAGAGAATACTATATGTCTAACAAAATACATTTATGTGAAACCTAATCTTGTATGTCTTACCAGTATCTACACATCTAGCTTAAGAAAATTATTCTTAGTTATTTTGTCTAAGCTGATGTTCTTCATCTCACATTGCTGCAGTCATAACCTGTGGGTAGTCCGCTGTCCTCGGTCGGCCCGAATACCAAAGTATTAGGCTGGCGTCGGTCATGGGCGCTCAGATCTGATGTCAGTGCGTCACGGTATTAAAGCGCATGACCGACGTCATATCCCCAGTCTTTTTTGCCGCATGGTCCGAAGCAGAAGCAGCGTTTGCAAGTGCCGTTCGACGTTCTGAAATTTTCGTATTTCGAGTTTCAGACCGAAACCGAGTTGGGCTAAGTACCCCGTTAGGGAATATTTTTGTTTTTTCTTGCCTCAGTTAATTCCGGATGTCAGAAAAAGTGAATAATTGTATTTCTTGTGGGAAACAGATACCGCATAGGGATTACCATTCTCTCTGTATTCCTTGTTTGGGGCCTGAGCACGACGTAGTCGGGTGTCGCTTTTGTGCTAGGTTTAATAAGCGCACCATTAAACGTAGGTTAGATTGCGCTAGGCTTGTATTTGGTAAGCGGTGTAATTACAATATGCCGTCGGATCCTCCGACGCCCGCTTCTGCTAAGAAGCGCAAGGTAAAGTCGTTAAGGTCCAAGCAGGATGAGTCGTCCGTTCTGGACGCCGGTTCCTTAGAAACTACGCTGGAATCTGTAGATCCAGCCGAGGTTTCAGCTGAGTCTCAGGGGGAGACATTAATTTTGCAAGATGTGGCCTCTCAGGAGTCTGGTCAGGCTGAGGGGGCCTCTCAGGTTGCTGTACTTCCTTCTTTGCCTAAGGTGGTTAGGCCTTCTCCTTCAGCCTCTAAGGTACCTTCTAAGGGCAGGCCTGGTTTGCCTTCCTCAGGTGTCAGTCCTAGTTCTGCAGGCTCTGTGCCTAAAAAACACATGCTTAAAATGGCAGAAGATTTAATTTCCTTAATCAGGGGTTCTATGCCCCCGCCAGATAAGAGGCCTAGGGTGGAGCCAGAGGTGGAAATTTTGGAACAGGCTTCAGATTACTCAGAGTCTTCGGCTGAAGACACTCAGGATTTTCCTCCTTATTCAGATTCGGACGCAGAGGATTCCAGTCCTTCTGCTTCTCCTCCAGAGGATTTTTCCTTCTCAGAAACCTTGCATTCTATGAGGGAGCATTTTAAATGGGAAGGTCAGGATTTCTGATTCCGAAGAGGCTTAGGGAATTTTTGTTTTGCCACAACATCGGCCCTTAGCTATACCTCCTGTTTTGGATGTTGTTCAGGATGTTTTCTCTGAGGCTTCCCTTAATCCAGACTCTTTGCCTCCTGCGCCAGTTAAACTAGATAGGTATTACAGAGTGCCTGAGGCTCATAAATATCTGTATAAGAGCCCAAGGGCTGACCCAGAAACTATTAGTCAGGGACCTAAGGGTGTCAGGGCTTCTGTTGTAAAGAACCCAGTTCCTATGGATAAAGATTCTAGAGCTTTGGATAGGTGGGGTAAAAAGGTGTACACCTCTTCCACTCTAGCAATGAGGGCTTTGAATTGCCAGTTTCATATGTTAAAGTACCAGAATTTTCTCCTTACTCAATTAAAATCTAAGGTAGATGCTTTGGCAGAGGGCATAGAGTGTAAGGAATTACAAGAGTTGGTTCATGCCTCTGATCAGGTGGGTAAGCATTCTTTGCAGTGTGGTTTCGATGCTTTACAGGCTTCTTCCAGGGTGGCTGCCACTGGATCAGTTATTCGCAGGCACGCCTGGCTTAAGGATCAGAATTTGTCAGAGCATGTTAAAGCTAGAATTTTGGATGCTCCTTTACAGTCTGAAGTTTTGTTTGGTCCTCCTGTGGAGTCTGTCTTAAAGAAAATGGAAGACAAGGCTAAGTCTATGCAGACTGTTAAAGATTTTTTGCAGGTGCAGCCCCCTAAGTTTAGTAGAAATTGGCCTACTAAGGGATGGGCTTACCCTTCTTCTGATTTACAGTCTAGGGGCAGATCTAGACGTGGTAGGGGCAGAGCTCAGGGTTCTTTCAGGCCTAGAACGTGGAGTTCCCCTGCACAATCTACAAGTGAGGGCAGGGGCCAGTCCTTTCGTAAACAGGCCCAATGACCTGTGACTTCAGCTGCCAGATCCCTCCTGTCTGGCAGCTCCTTTGGGAGGAAAGTTAGCACTTTTCAAGCAAAACTGGCTTTTAGTCACCCAGGACAAATGGGTATTGGACATTATAAACCGAGGCTACAAGTTTTATTTCCACACATTGTCTCCTTTCAAAGGCATGCCAGACGTTCCTCCTCAGCAAAGAGTAGAGGCTCACAAACAGATTTCTTTACTTCTTCAAATGGGGGCTATACAGCAGGTCCCTATGTCAGAAGTGGGCCTAGGATTTTATTCTCGCCTGTTTCTTGTACCAAAGAAAGGAAACACTTGGAGACCAATTTTGGATTTATCTATCCTCAACACATACCTGGACATTCCAAAATTCAAAATGTTAACGTTGCAACAACTTCTGCCTCTGTTGGGCAAAGATCACTGGATGGTAACTCTGGATCTCAAAGAGGCTTATCTTCATGTTCCTATCAGACCCAGTTGCAGGAGATTCCCTGCGTTTCGCTGGCTGGGACTTTACATTATCAGTTCTCTGCATTGCCCTTTGGCTTATCTACTGCCCAGGGTGTTCACAAAGGTTTTGGCTCCGGTGATAGCCTTCCTAAGGTTAAGAGGAATACAAATTTATCCTTATTTGGACGATTGCCTGATTCTGGCTCAGGACGAAAACAAGCTTCTTCACCATCTACAGTATGTTATGGCAGTGTTAAGGTGCCTAGGGTATTCTGTGAACGAAACAAAGTCCAGTCTAGTACCCTCTCAGGAAATGTGCTTTCTGGGTGTGAGACTGAATACAGCTTCCCAGATGGCTTTTTTGACCCCGGACAAGCAAAGGAACCTTACACTTTACTTCCAGCAATTGTCTCTACGGTCCAGGCTGACTGCAAGGACAGTCCTTCAAGCCTTGGGGTTCATGGCATCTTGTATTCTGGTGCTTCCCAATGCCAAACTGCATATGAGGAAGCTACAATGGTATCTCAAAATGTATGGACACAACACTGCCACGATCTGGACACTGTCATTCAAATAATACCTTGCATTCAAAAGGAATTTTTGTGGTGGGCTCAGGAATGTCACCTAAACAAGGGACTCTCTGTGACCCGACCAGAGGCGAGTCAGATCTTAACGACAGATGCCTCGGACAAGGCTTGGGAAGCACACCTCAATGGAAAGTGGGTTCAAGACACGTGGCCTGCCAGACTTCAACATTTACATATCAACTTGAAGGAGATGTTAGCAGTCCAATTTGCATTGATGGCTTTCAAGGATTTACTTCACCCGGGACAAGTGTTGATTCAAACAGACAACACAACTGTCATGTGGTACATCAACAAGCAAGGGGGAACTCATTCGTACCCTCTTTGCAGACAAGCTATGATTCTGTGGGAAACTGCTCTCAGTATGCACCTCACTCTTCAGGCAAGGTTTCTGCCAGGAGCACAGAACTCCTTAGCAGATGTTTTGAGCAGACAGATGGTGGATCCCCACGAGTGGAAGTTGGATCCTCATGTATTTCGACAGTTGACAGTGATATGGGGGACTCCAGACATAGATCTGTTCGCTTCTCCACTAAATTTCCAGTTGCCAAAGTTTTGCACGAAGATGTTTCATCCCACAGCTTGTAAAGAGGATGCTTTATCATTCAATTGGAGCAATCTTCACGTCTATGCCTTTCCTCCTCTGCCTCTCCTTCCCAAGGTGCTCTTGAAGGTCAGACAAGACAAGCCCTCCATGATTCTTATAGCTCCAGATTGGCCTCGACAGCACTGGTATCCTCTGCTGAGGAGTTTAGTACGGGAGCCTCCTTGGCCTTTGCCTTCAATTCCACACCTTTTGTCTCAGGCGGGCAATCATTTCCTCAATGTCAGGATTCAGTCCCTGCATCTAACAGCCTGGCATATTCTGTTCTAGAACCTGGAGGGTCGAAGCTTCCTCAACAAGTTTTAAATGTTATTTTGGAGGCCAGAAGGCCTAGTACAAGGAAAGTTTATGCTGATAAATGGAGGAGATTTTTTATTTGGAGCACAGCTAAGAGCTTTGATGTTTCCAGGCCTAATTTGAGTGTTTCTCTTCAATATCTCACAGATTTATTAGACAAAGGTTTGTCTTTCTCCTCTGTAAAAGTTCATGCTGCAGCCATTTCTGCTCACTATGACTGTGACCCTCCATTATTCTCTCATCCTTTGTTTAAACAATTCCTTAGAGGGGCAAAGAACATAAGACCCCCACGTAGAGCTCCAACTCCTTCCTGGGATCTCAATTTTGTGTTGGAAAAACTTACTTTACCTCCTTTTGAACCTGCAGCTACGTCTGAGTTAAAGTTTTTGTCTTGGAAGACTGCTTTTTTGTTGGCCATTACGTCTGCTAGAAGGATATCTGAATTGCAGGCTCTAATGGCAGTTGAACCCTTCCTGATTTTTCATAAGGATAGGGTATCTCTGCGTACTAACCCTACTTTTATGCCTAAAGTGGTTTCAAATGTGGCCTTGAACCAATCTATTCACTTGCCTACTTTTTATGCTGATCCCCAAAATAAAGGGGAGAAAATTTTGCACACTTTGGATATTCACAGGCAGTTGCGTTATTATTTGAGCAGGACTAAAAGTTTCAGACAGTCTCAACAGTTATTTGTTTCTTTTGCTTTGAGCTCTCAGGGGAAACCTGTTTCTAAACAAACTATTTCTAAGTGGATTGGTCATTGCATTGCTTTTTGTTATTCTCATCATGGTAAGGAGATTCCGGCTGGAATCAGACCTCATTCCACTAGGGCTACTGCCACTTCTACTGCTTTTTTGAGGGGGGTAGCTACCAAAGATATTTTGGAAGCAGCTACTTGGAGTTCAGTGCACACTTTTACTAAACATTACCATCTCCCTCTTTATTCTAAGTCTAGGGCTGGGTTTGCCACTGCAGTTTTACAGGGCATGTTAGCAGCTCCCAATGCTTTATGATTTTGCCAACCTCCCTTTCCTTTTGCTTTGGGATTCTACCCACAGGTTATGACTGCAGCAATGTGAGATGAAGAACATAGTACAGTTTTGTACCTACCATAAATGTAGATGTTCGAAGATCCACATTGCTGCAGTCCAATTTACCCTCCCTCCTTCCCCTCTGTAGTTTGGAGTGGTTGTTTGGTTTGGGTTGCAGTCATTGTTTGTACATGGGTTTTGGAGGTTTTTTCTATTTTTAGCGGTGGCCTTTCTTTTTGGGCCTTCTGACATCTGGGCAAGAAAAGACTGGGGATATGACGTCGGTCATGCGCTTTAATACCGGGACGCACTGACGTCAGATCTGAGCGCCCATGACCGACGCCAGCCTAATACTTTGGTATTCGGGCCGACCGAGGACAGCGGACTACCCACAGGTTATGGCTGCAGCAATGTGGATCTTCGAACATCTACATTTATGGTAGGTACAAAACTGTACTTTTCTCAGCTCGGAGAAGGTTATGCCTGTAGAAGTGCAAAAATTTACCGTTATTAATCTCTTCCAGTTTGGCTGTAGAAGTGCAAAAATCTACTGTTATTAACCTGTCCCAATTATTAACCCATTTCATGTGTGAACAGGGACCATGGGGAAACCACTCCTTCCCCATAGTAACATGCAGCTGTGCTAAAAAGAGGATGAAAGCTAAAAAATGGAGGGGGGTGAGAAGAGATGGGTCTACCTCTCTACCCAATGAAATTACATTTCTCCAAAACATAATTAGGCGATCTCTTTTTTGCGAAAGTAGATTTTTCTGAAAATGCACTTTCGCGAAAAGGCAACTAAGCGAACAGCAACTGGGGCTGTTGCTGAGATCGTGGCACAGTGGGGATAAGTCAATATTCCCTTTTTTTCCCCACTGTAGTGCAACCTTGAAGTGAGACTATATAAGTATTGGGGGCTTGCCCCCTAAATAAACGTGGTTAGTGTTGTGTTTTTTTTGTGTGTGTGTTATTTCTGATTTTGGTTGGTTTCTTTTTTGCGAAAGTGCATTTTCGAAAAAATGCACTTTCATGAAAGAGATCGCCTAATTACATTTCGGAGAACCGTAATTTCTTTGAGTCGAGGTAGACCCAAAGAGATGTATTGCAAACAAGCATGTTTGTAATAATCTGAAATGCAAACTTTTTTAAGAGGTGTAGTATAGCAGGTTCTTATTAATATGACAAAATCACAAATAATTCACAAACTTGACTGCTCATTATGAGAATAGAGAGAGAAAAAGAGGGCTTAAGACAAAATACCTTGTAAGACTGCCTTCTAAAAGGATTATGTTCCCTGGAATGAACTTCCATGTTGTAGATAATTTTTTTGTGGGCAGAGATGACCAAGTGACTATGGTGCAAATATCTGCTAGAGACATGATGTTCTTCGTGTTTCACTGTTGCAGTCATCACATTTGGGTTATCTGCTTGCAGTAGCCCTCAGTCGGCCTGATTATCAAAGTCTTGGGTCCTGTGTTGGTTGCTGTCTCATCTTCTGTGACGTCAGGTAGTCAGGGGTATAATGCATGCAGCCAATGCCATTACATCAGTCTTTCTTGCCGTGCGGTGCACAAAGCAGAAGCAGTTCGCAAGTGCCGGTCGGCCGACTCCTGAAATTTTCGTTTTCAAGTTTCAGAACCGAATTCTTCAACTAAAGCTAAGTACCCCGTTGGGGAAACTTTTTCTTGCTCTAAACCGATATCAGTAAAAGTGAATAGTTGGCTTTCTTGTGGAAAGCAAATACCTCATAAAGATTTTCATTCGTACTGTATTCCTTGTCTAGGCCCTGACCACGACGTACCTCGCTGTCGGTTTTGTGCCTTATTAAGCAACAAACTATTCATCGTCGGCATACTTACGCTTCTAAATATTTTGGTACTCTGTTCAATTATCCAGATATGTCTTCGGTAAGCCATCCGACTACTGACATTCCAAAAAAATACAAAGATAAAGACATAGACAGGCCGCCTAGGTCCAATGCTTCCGACGACGCTTCTCCTAAGTCAGTCGCCAGTTCGCTGGTACTCAGTGAGGCGCTTTCGCAGCCCCTGATTCCCGCTCCTTCAGATTTGCAGGCCTCTACTGAGACCCATTCGGAGTCCGGTATGCCGCGTGATGCATAAACTGTGGACCCTGCAGATGTCTCTACCTTGGATGGGTCCGGAGCCACTGTGCAGGCACCTGCTTCTGAGGGTGTATTCCGTCCTACTGACTTGCATATTAAACCAACGACATCTTCTTCAAGGCCTAAAACTCAAACCATGCCTAGAAAACCAATGCCCAGACCACATGGTCAGGCCTCTATGCCTAAAAAACAAATGATAAGAATGGCTGAAGACCTTTTTACTTTAATCAGGGGAAGCCAACCTTCCCCCTCTAAGAGACCTAGGACTGAATTTGCTTATGATACTTCTGACCTGGATTCTGAAATTTCTGTTTCCTCTGATGGCCAGGATTTACCCTTATCTACCTATGAGGATTCTGATGCAGAGGACTCTATTCCCTCTCCCCACCCCCCCCCCAGAGGATTTCTCTTTTGGTGAAATCTTGCATACTCTTAGGGAGCATTTTCGCTGGGAAAGCCAGGATTACTCTGATTCTAAAAAGAGGCTTAGGGATTTCTTACTCCTGCCCCAACACAGGCCTTTTAGCTATCCCTCCTGTACTAGACATTGTTGATGATGCTTTTTCGGAATCTAGCTTGGCCCCTGACTCTTTACCTCCTGCTTCCCGAAAACCTGATAGATATTACAGGGTTCCTGACTCTCGCAAGTTCCTTTTTAAAAATCCTACTGCGGATCCTGAGACCATTTCACAGGGACCCAAAGGCATTAAGGCTACTACTGCCAAAAATCCTACCCTCTCTGATAGAGACTCCAGGGAGCTGGATAGATGGGGTAAGAAGGTATACACTTCTGCAACCTTGGCCATTATAGCCTTAAACTGCCAGTTTCATATGTTAAAGTATCAGCAACATATTATTGGATTGCTTAAACAGAAAATGATGTTGATTCCTGATTGTGCTGAAAATAAGGATTTACAGGATTTAATGCTTTCTGCTGAACAGGTTGGAAAACATACTTTGCAATGTGGTTTTGATTCACTAGAGGCATCTTGCAGGGCTGCTGTCACTGGGTCTGTACTTAGAAGGCATGCTTGGCTTAAGGAGCAATCTTTGCCAGATCATGTTAAAGCTAAATTGCTGGATGCTCCCTTAAATCAGGACTGCCTGTCTGGCAACAAAGCAGAAGTAGTTCTTAAAAAGTTGGAGGAAAAAAGCTAAATCTATGCAAACTGTTAAAGATTTCCTACAAGTACAGCCTCCAAGGTTTAGTAGGCATTGGCCCTCTAAGAATTGGTCCTTTCCTGCCTCTTCCAGGCCTTCAGTCCAAACCCAGAACCAGCAGAAGACCCAGGCTTCAGTCCCAGGGTACGCACATGGACTAAGCAGTGGGGGGCTCCCACTTCCAAATCAGGGAGTAGTAAGACCTCCCCCCTATGGTAAGCTGTCTCAATGACTTAACTTTAAAACTTCCATGCACTTCTCAACTAACTGCTCCTTTAGGGGGTAAGATTGTTCTGCAGGCCAAAAACTGGGAACTCCTTACCCAGGACAAATGGGTTTTAAATATAGTTTCCCAAGGATACAGATTTCACTTCCACACATTACCAACCACAAATGGTTGGCCAGATCTACCCCCCAAATCAGTGGGCAGAGGCTCAAAAGCAAGCACTCTCTCTCTTAAGCATTAAGGCTATTCAAACTGTACCAGAAGAGGAAAAGGGGCAAGGTTTTTACTCAAGAGTTTTCCTGGTACCCAGAAAAGACAACTCATGGCGTCCTATCCTGGACCTTTCTATCTTAAACACCTTTTTGGTGATTCCAAAATTCAAGATGCTAACTCTTCACCAGTTGCTTCCAATGCTAGGCAAAGATGCCTGGTTGGCAACACTGGATTTAAAGGAAGCCTACCTGCACATCCCAGTCAGGGAATCTTGCAGAAGATACCTATGCTTTAAAGCAGGCCACATGCACTATCAGTTCTCTGCACTGCCCTTTGGCTTATCTAATGTGCCCAGGGTATTCACAAAGTGCCTAGCTCCAGTCATTGCATTTTGCAGGCAAATAAATATTCAAATATACCCATACCTGGACAATTGTCTAATTCAGGCAGAAAGCCAGGACATACTTTTGAATCATCTGGCATTTGTACAAAAGGTGCTAACTTGTCTGGGGTACACCATAACCAAAAATAAATCACATCTGGTACCCTATCAACAAATTATATTCCTGGGAGCAAACTTGAACACAACTTCCCAGATGGCTTTTTTCACGCCAGAAAAACAAATTCATTTGACAACTAACTTCAAACTAATGGCCACAAAAAACATGCCATCTGCAAGGCAAATACTGCAAGCCTTGTGGTTCATTGCCTCCCGCATTCTACTAATTCCATATGTAAGACTGCATATGAGGAAACTACAATGGTATCTAAAAAGCCTATGGTGTCAACATTCTCAGGATCTAGAAGTAATGATTCCTGTCATACCTTGCCTACGGTTAGAGTTCCTTTGGTGGGCAGAGGCCTGCCACCAAAACAAGGAACTACCATTCACTCTACCCCCTGCCGCCCAAACCCTAACAGACTCATCAGACTATGCATGGAGGGCTCACCTGGCAGGGAAGTGCATTCAGGGCAAAGGGAACCAAAGTCAAATGCACCTGCATATCAATCCAAAAGAAATGTTAGCTGTACAGAATGCTCCAACGGCCGTCAAGGACCACATTCTTCTAGGACAATTAATGGTGAAGATGGACAGCACCACTGTTATGTGGTACATAAGAAGGGTAGGTATCCATTCTTACCTCCTCTGCAGACTAGCCATGGCTATGTGGAACACGGCCTTGAGCTACCAAGTGCGTCTACAGGTTCAACTTCTGCCAGGAAAACTAAATACACTGGCAGATGAACTAAGCAGAAATCTCATGGACCCACACGAGTGGAAACTGGAACCAAAGACTTTGATAAACAAATGGGGGAGCCAAGATATAGACCTGTTTGCCTCCCCCCAGAACTACCAATTGGATAAATTCTGAACAAGGACTCCCCACAAACAAGCTTGGAAAGTGGATGCTCTGTCCTTCAGCTGGGAAAATCCCATCAGTTTATGCCTTTCCTCCTCTGCTTCTCCTCTCCAAAGCACTACTAAAGATTAAACAGGACAAACCAAAGGTGATACTGATTGCACCAGACTGGCCACGCCAGCACTGCTACCCCCTCTTACGCAGTGTGTCACTGCTGGCTCCATGGCACCTGCCTCAGACCCCTACCCTGCTGTCACAGCAGGAAAGCCAGATTCTGAACCCTCAGTTTCAAACCCTGAACCTGGCAGCCTGGCTAATTACCTAATATCTCCGTTACCATCCCTTGGTAAACAAGTGTTGGATGTCATTTTGGAGGCAAGGAGGCCTAGTACTAGAAAATCATATGCTGAAAAATGGAAAAGATTCTGTGCCTGGAACCAAACTCAAGGGAGGGGCACAGCAGCGCCCAACTTACCTCAGATTCTTCAATACTTAATTGAGATGCTTCACAAGGGCCTTTCTTTTTCCTCCATCAATATTCACGCCTCAGCCATTTCAGCTCATTACAACACAGAACCACCCCTCTTCTCTCATCCACTGCTCAAGCAGTTCCTCAGAGGGGCCAAAAACGTAAGACCACCCAGGAGAGCACCAACTCCAGCCCTGGGACCTTAATTTTGTATTGGAAAAACTCACTCTTCCTGCTTTTGAGCCAGCCACAAGTGCAGAGTTAAAATTCCTTTCTTGGAAAACAGCTTTCCTTTTAGCAATCACTTAAGCAAGAAGGGTGTCTGAATTACAGGCCCTTATTGTAGTGGAGCCTTTCATCATCTTTAATGCGGACAGGGTGTCCCTCAGGACCAATCCCACCTTGGGCATGAAGGAGGGATTGGTCCTGAGGGACACCCTTTCATCATCTTTCATGCAGACAGGGTGTCCATCAGGACCAATCCCTTCTTCATGCCCAAGGTGGTATCCAGTGTGGCTCTTAATCAGTCCATTCATTTGCCAACCTTCTTTTCTAATCCACAGAACAACGGGGAACAGATGTTCTTTGTGTTTCAATGTTGCAGTCATTACATTTGGGTAATCTGTTGGCAGGTTGCCCTCTGTCGGCCTGAATAACAAAGTCTTGGGTCCTGCGTCGGTTGCTGTCCCTTTTTCCATGTCGTTAGGGGTATAAAACATGAAGCCAACGCCATTTTCATCAGTCTTTCTTGCCATATGGTGCCCGAAGCAAAAGCACTTTGCAAGTGCCGGTCGGCCGACTCCTGAAATTTTCGTTTTCGAGTTTCAGAACCGAAGTCTTCAACTTAAAGCTAAGTACCCCGTTGGGGAAACTTTTTCTTGCTCCTTACCGATGTCGGTAAAAGTTAATAATTGTATTGCTTGTGGAAAGGAAATACCTCATAAGGATTTTCATTTTGTACTGTATTCCTTGCCTAAGCCCTGACCAACAACGTGCCTTGCTGTCGGTTTTGTGTTAAATTTAACCAACGCGCTATTAAGCTTTGGTATATTTTTGCATCTAAATATTTTGGCTCAAGATTTAACTATCCAGAAATGTCGTCTGTTAGCAATCCGACTACCGGAATTCACAAAAAACGCAAAGAAAAGTTTCAGAGGCAGACCGTCAAGGTCCAAACCCGACGATAAAGCTTCTCCTAAGCCAGTCGCCAGTTCGCCGATACTTAATGAGGCGCATTCACAGCCCTTGATACCCGCTACTTTGATTTGCAGGCCTCTACTGAGACCCTTTTGGAGTCCGGTATGCCGGTATTGAACCTGCGGATGTCTCTCCGTTAGATGGGTCCGGAGCCACTGAGCAGGCATCAGCTTCTGAGGGTGTTTTCAGGCCTAAAGAGTTGTATATTAAACTGACGCCATCCTCAAAAACAAGGCCAAAAACCATCTTCTATGTCTAAAAAACAGATGCATGGGCCACGTGCTCAGGCCCCTATGCCTAAAAAACAAATGATCAAAATGGCTGAGGATTTAATTACCTTGATCAGGGGTTCCCATCCCCCTCCTGCTAAGAGGCCTAGGCAAGGCACTGATTATGAATCTTCAGATCAGGTTTCCATTTCTTCTGATTTCTCTTCTGGTCTGGAATTATCTATTCCACCTTATGAGGACTCTGATGCAGAGGAATCCATTCCTTCTGCTTCTCCTCCTGAGGTTATTCTTTTGGAGAAACTTTGCATGCCTTAAGGGAACATTTTCTTTGGGAGAGTCAGGATTTTTCAGAATCCAAAAAGAGGCTTAGTGATTTCCTTCTTCCTCAGCATAGGCCTTTGGCTATACCTCCTGTTTTAGACGTTGTTGATTATGTTTTCTCAGAATCCAGCATGGCTCCTGATTCCCTGCCTCCGGCTCCTAGTAAGCCAGACAGATATTACATGGTTCCTGATTCCCACAAGTTTTTTTTTTAAAAACCCTACTGCTGACCCTGAAAGAATTTCTCAGGGTCCCAAGGGTGTTAAGGCTTCTACTGCTAAAAATCTACCCCTTCTGATAGAGATTCCAGGGCGCTGGATAGATGTGGTAAGAAAGTTTACACTTCTGCAACCCTGGCAATCGGGGCTTTAAACTGTCAATTTCATATGCTTAAATATCAGCAGCATGTCATGGGCTTACTGAAACTGAAAATGATTATTTCTGACTGTGTGGCAAATAAAGTTTACAGGATTTATTGCATTCAACTGAACAGGTTGGAAAGCATACTTAGCAATGTGGTTTTGATTCCTTGGAGGCCTCTTGCAGGGCCGCCGTAACTGGATTTGTGATAAGAAGGCATGCTTGGCTCAAGGAGCAAAATCTGCCTGATCATGTTAAAGCAAAATTGTTGGATGCTCCTTTACAACAGGACAGTCTGGTAATAAGGCAGAAGAAGTTTTGAAAACGATGAAAGACAAAGCTAAATCTATGCAAACTGTAAAAGATTTCCTACAAGTGCAGCCACCCAGGTTCAGTAGGCACTGGCCTACTAAGAATTGGTCCTTTCCAGTTCCCACCAGAGCCGCTCGGGTCAAACCCAGACACTCCAAAGGCTCCAGGTTTCAGTCACAAGGAACTTGCAGAACAAAACAATGGGGTGCCTCCACCTCCAAATCTGGAATTAGCTACAGTAAACGGTCTCAATGACTTTCCTCTGCCATTTCCAAGATCTTTTGGCAGCCCCTTTGGGGGGGAACTAGCACTTCATGCACAAAACTGGCATCTAATTGCCCAGGACAAGTGGGTTTTAAATATAGTATCCCAGGGATACAAATTTCATTTCCACACGTTGCCAATTCCAAACGGATGGCCAGATCTGCCTCCAAATCAGTGGGCAGAGGCCCAGAAACAAGTTATGTCCCTCATGGATATGGGGGCTATTCAACCAGTGCCAGAAAAGGAAAAAGGACAAGGTTTTTCAAGACTTTTTTTGGTACCCAGAAAAGACAAATCATGGCATCCAATTCTGGACTTATCCATTCTAAATACTTTTCTGGACATTCCAAAATTCAAGATGCTGACTCTTCAACAGTTTCTGCCTATGCTAGGCAAGGATGCCTGGTTGGCAAGTCTAGACTTAAAAGAGGCTTACCTGCATATCCCAATCAGGGAATCTTGCAGAAGATACCTCTGCTTCAAAGCATGCTATTTGCATTACCAGTTCTCTGCACTGCCTTTTGGCTTATCTACTGCACCCAGGGTCTTCACAAAGTGCCTGGCACCAGTAATTGCATTTTGCAGACAAAGAAACATTCAGATTTATCCTTATCTGGACGATTGTCTAATTCAGGCAGAAAACAAGGACACTCTTCTACAGCATCTGGCGTTTGTAAAAAAGCTTCTAACTTGCCTAGGGTACACCATAAACGAAAATAAATCACAAGCTTGAATACAACTGCCCAGATGACTTACCTCACGCCAGACAAACAAATCCAGTTGATGACTTACTTCAAACAAGTGGCCACAAAAACCAGTTATCTGCAAGACCAATTCTGCAAGCCTTGGGGTTCATGGCTTCCTGCATTCTTCTAATTCCATATGCAAGACTGCATATGAGGAAACTTCAGTGGTACCTAAAAAGCTTATGGAGTCAACATTGTCGCAGCTTGGAAGCAATGATTCCTATCATTCGTTGACTGCAGCAAGAGATCCTATGGTGGGCAAAGGCCTGTCACCAAAACAAGGGACTGTCATTCATTCAACCCCCTACCACCCAAACCCTGACTACAGAAGCATCAGACTATGCTTGGGGGGCGCATCTGACAAGGAGATGCATTCATGGCGGATGGAGCCCAAATCAGATGCACCTGCATATCAACCAGAAGGAGATGCTAGCTGTGCCGAATGATCTGACAGCTTTCAAGGACTTTCTTCATCCAGGACAACTACTGATAGACGGACAACACCACAGTCATGTGGTACATAAACAAGCAGGGGTGGGGTACCCATTCCTACCCCTTTTGCAGACTAACCACGGCCTTGTGGAACACAGCCTTATCAAATACATCTACAAGCACAGTCCCTGCCAGGAAAGCAAAATACTCTGGCAGACGAACTAAGCAGAAATCTTATGGACCCACACGAATGGAAACTGGATCCGCAAATTTTCAACATGTTTCAAATGGGGAGCCCAGGGATAGATCTTATTGCCTCACCCCAAAACTATCAGTTGACAAATTCTGCACAAGAATCCATCACAAAAAAGCTTGGAAAGTGGATGCTCTATCCTTCAGCTGGAAAAACCTATCAGTCTATGCTTTTCCCCCGCTGCCTTTGCTCTGCAAGGTATTACTAAAAGTTTCTACAGCGCCCATCATTATAGACTATATTGGTACTAGTTTGCCCAGCTGTTTGACGTTCATTCTACTGGATTCTGTCACATGAAGATTTGTACCTGCTCACGCTGGGGTTTGCTACTGTTTGATTTGATTATTTTCTGTTCTTGCTCACCCCAGCGCTAACCTGTAGCGAGACTGGAGAGGATTTTTTAATTACTAAAAGTTAGACAGGAAAAAGCAAAAATGATTCTGATTGCTCCAGACTGGCCTTGCCAACATTGGTACCCGCTCCTACACAATATGTCACACCTTCCTTCATGGTGCCTGCCTCAGACACCTTACCTATTGTCTCAGCAGAACATTCAAATTCTACACACTCAGCTCCAAACTCTGAATCTTGCAGCTTGGCTAATCTACTAATTTCACCAGTTACATCTCTCAGCAAATCTGTGATGGATGTCATTTTGGAGGCTAGAAGGCCTAGCACTAGAAAATCTTATGCTGATAAATGGAAAAGATTCTGTGCCTGGAATCAGGCAAAAGGAATAAGCACAGAAATGCCCAGTATTCCTCAGATTCTGCAATATTTAACTGAGATGCTTCACAAGGGCCTATCTGTCTCTTCCTTAAAAATCCACGCCTCTGCCATTTCAGCTCATTACAACACAGAGCCTCCCCCTCTTTTCTCATCCCCTGCTAAAGCAGTATCTCAGAGGAGCCAAAAATTTAAGACCTCCCAGGAGAGCCCCAAAAATTTAAGACCTCCCAGGAGAGCCCCAACTCCTGCATGGGACCTCAATTTTGTGTTGGAAAAACTCACCCTGCCTCCTTTCTCTCTTGAAAGACAGCTTTTCTTTTAGCAGTCACTTCAGCTAGAATGATCTCAGAACTACAGGCTCTCATGGCAGTGGAGCCTTTTATTATTTTCTATCCGGACAGGGTAGCGCTCAGGACCAGTCCATCTTTTATGCCTAAAGTGGTATCCAGTGGGGCTATTAATCAGACCATTCTTCTGCCAACTTTTTTCCCAAATCCACAGAACAAGGTGGAGCAGATTCTACATTCATTGGATGTACACATTCAACTAAGATTCTACTTGAACAGGACAAAATCTCTAAGAAAATCTGAGCAACTACTGGTGGCATTTGCTGCAGGGGCAGAGGGAAAGTCTATCTCAAAGCAGACAATTTCAAAATGGATAAACCATTGTATTCATTTCTGCTACATGCATCATGGTAAACCTGTCCGCAAGGGGATCAGATCCCATTCCACGGGCTGCATCTACTTCTGCAGCCTTTCTCAGAGGGGTTCCTACCAGAGACATTCTAGAAGCTGCTACCTGGAGCTCAGTTCATACGTTCACCAAGCATTACCATTTACCTCTGTCTTCTCAAAATCCAGAGCAGGCTTTGCCACTGCTGTTCTGCAGGGCCTTATAGCTGCTCCTACTGCTGTATAATTCCATCCTCCTAACCATAGCTTTGGGATTCTACCCAAATGTAATGACTGCAACAGTGAAACACGAAGAACATAGTACAGACTGACTGACTGACAGGCTCAAATCATTATCATGCTATTCGGTATCCTACAGATTGTTCAGGGGTGATCTGTGTCTCGCCTACAAGGCAATCTCAGACCCTCCCCTACTAGAGATGCTCCATATGCGCAAGTCTCAACTCCTCACGCATTACCAGCTCAAAAGGCCTGAATCTAATGTGCGACATCAACAAAACCTGCTGGTGAGACAGGTTTGTCTCCCAGAGGCTGCCCCATCTCTAGAATAGACTTTCCATACATGTCAAGCAGAGCACCTCGCTGACCCTGTTCAAGAGCAACATTGATGAGTGGATGGGAAACCACAAATTTGTCCCAAGGGTTCCACCTGTGTCCCTTATTGACATGGGAGACAGGTGATGACTGAGGTTTCTTTTTAGGGATTCACTCGTGGCTAGGCTTGTAAGAGCCCCAGGGCCATTAGCCTGGTAACCTCCTATGATCCTATGACAGTGTGGATTGTGCCATATATGTATGCCATGCACTCCAGTCAGCTAGTCTGTATTGCTCATAATGCCGTATACTGGTATAGCAGTGTCCCTCCTAACACCTCCAGAAGATGTTACAGTGCCAGGACAGTGTGCTTGGTTACCCTCCTAGAGTGTGAATGGATCATACTAGTTGTTCAAGTGTGTTTGTGCTGACTTGTCTGTTATCACTGTATATCAATTATGTTATGTCAGAGGCATGGGATTATTGGTGGTATTATTCTGATATTGTCCATGATTGTGGTTGGTTCTTTTAATGTTTTCCATGGGCCTTTACCTGTGCCCCACTTGCTGGAGACCTCTGCTGAGATTACACTCCTATTCAGATATATCTGTTTTCACATCTTCACAGTTTGCACCCAACCCCAGTTGTATGTCAAATCCCTGATAAATGTCCTTTGCATTATTCATGTAAGGATGCTTCTCACACACAAACATCTTCCCCATTGTTATGTCACCTTATGTGACAGTCGCATAAAACACATTTTTACTGTGCAGTCCTTGCTGTAAAATATAGATATGTGATTGGTGACTGCTACCACCATTTTCCATTGACATGCCCTCATCTGCTGTACATTAGGTTGTTCCACCTGTCCTCTTTGCCTGTGTTCATTCCTTCAGTTCCTCTATGTATCCTTATTCAATACACGGACTTCCCCTGAGTATTCTTTTACATGACAGTCCATGTACCTTTACAGATCATTTACACAGCTTCAGTACAGAAAGCCAAGAATGAGATATCACAGTACTGTGCACTGTAGATACTGTCCTGTACTATGTTTGGATCATATACTTCACATTCATACCTTTCAACTGTCCAACTGTTCCCAGGATGCTCAGATGTGTTCCTTATCAAATTTGTGGCTTTCTGCCATATCACTGGGATGATTTCAGGATTGATGTGACTCCATATTACACGCATTTCAGTTCATACCTCTCAAGTATCCTAATTTTTGCAGTGTGTCCAGTTTTTGTCTCATATTTTTGATATTTTCCTCATAAAACTTTGGTTTTCTGGCAAATCATTGGCATGTCATTGCGGATTAAAGTCAGAAAATAATGACAGACATTTGAGTTACAAACTCATACTCGTCAGAAGATTCATGCTACTATAAAATCTATTATTCTATCAACTTTGTTTGTAAGAGCAATATTAAAATCTGTCCATATTTTTTGGCCTTTGTTCCCTTGATTATTTATGGCTTTGTCCAGATTTCTTGCTCTAAGAGGTCGAAAGGTATGTTTAAGTTTCATTCTACCAAACTTCTATGAGACATCTATGTCAAATATGTCCCTATTTCTGGTTAATTTTCCCTGCATATTATGTTGGTCTTTGTGCATGTGTGTTGAACTAACAGATTGAGAGCTATCTGTGAAGCCCTGGTGATCATTGTGGCATTCCGAGCAACACTGTGGACTGTAAGTGCTCTGCATTAAACATAATTGCTATCCATGGTTGCTTGCACAGTTTCCTGACCAGCAACACTGTCGCTGACTATGAAACCTCTCTTAGATGTGGTGTGAGGCATGAATATGCATTGTGTGGTGGTGAGAGCTGCTCACCATGCACCACTGCACAGATGTGTAAACTCTCTGTAGGTTTCAGGTGGAGCCTACATGGAGTTTATTGAATTCTGGGGTTTGTCTTTAAATGCAATAAACAGCCACAGTTTTAGTATATACTTATTATATTGAAATGATTTTTTTTGTTCATATGATCATGTGAGGTTTCTCAGATATTTTAGAGTGGAAAAATAATCCAATCAAAAGCAAATATTTTTCTCCCTTTTCATCCTTCTGTTGTAAAACCTTAGACATTTCCACTGTTTTGTTATAAATCACAAACTATAATATTTTCAGAATGACAACTATTTGATTGTTTAGATTGCCTCTGCAAAAGCCACAGTATTTTCTTATGTTTGTTGCACCTGTCCGTGTAAAACAAAATAGAGCTGGATTTCAGGAAGATGGAGAACAAAGATGAGAACTCATCTGTGGTAGCTGAGAAGCAATACTCCAAAATGACTAACTCAAATCACCACAGAAAAGACTTTTAGCTTTCGCAGCAGTGCTTCTTCAGATTAGAAGGTTTTTCCAGTGGTGACTTGAGCCTTTTGTTTGAGCTTTTCTGACCAAGCTCATCTTTTCCTGGTGGAGCTTTCCATTTGTTTGTTTGTGGTTGAGAAGCAGTTTAGTAGTAATGAGCGTCTCCTTTCAATTTCCAGAGCTGGAATCTTTTTTGACAAAAAGTGCTGTCTTCTGCATTTTATAGCTTCCTTGCTTGGATAAAGTTCCCCTTCCCATACAATAGCAGTGTGAATGTGTCTAAATCTCATTGTGAATGCTGAAGCCAACCCATTCAAATTATAGAGTGATGATAGTCATTTAGGTCAGTGTCCCACATCAAGAAATACCCTGACATCTTTACAAGTCACTTTGTTTTTCATTGTTGTGAAGGAAGGTGAAACGGCTAACCAGATGCAAAAGGTCCATGTGAAGTGTGGTTTTCAGGTTATTCTACCCAGTTTGTCATGCTTTGGCAGTGCTAATTGATATGTATTCATTATTTATCAGATGAGCTCAATTCAAGCTTACACTGATTGTTCTCTCCACTGAAGATGTACTGCTTTACTGAAAACAATTTAGGGTTGGACTACAGTTTTAAGCGAGTGTGATATTGTTAGTTGTATAACACTACAAATAACTGCAACTTTTTCTGTTTCTGTGTTCATTTATGTCTGTGTCACACTTCATACAGTATTAAAATGTGTCCATACAGCTGTTGTATGTACTGATGTGTATCCACAGTGGCTTGGCAGCTAAATAGATTTATTTTCAGTGTAACCTATGTCTTTTTATTTTTTCTTAATCATGTCCTGGGTTGAGCCAGAAAATGGTCCAACTGTGTAATAGCACCCTCACCTGGTTACTAAACTGAAATAAAAAAAAAATCAAGTCAGCAAAAGAGGAACTGGCTTTGTCTTAAAAATGTGTACTAGTAATATAATATATGAACACTATATGAAAAATGACATCAACTCTTTGCAGGTATGTGCTGAGAAGAATTTTGAGAAGAGCTGTCCGATACGCTCATGAGAAGCTTGGTGCTTCCAAGGGTTTTTTTGCCACACTCGTTGATGTTGTTGTTCAATCCTTGGTAAGTGTAATGCATTCTGATATTTTTGTCAAGTTTTTGTCTTTACCTCATCTTTTAAATTCTGCTTTTTATTTGGGGTAATGACACAAGCAGTGGTGTAGTCTCACAGATGTGTGTTGTAGCAGCCACAATAAGGAAAACAATGCCAGTTGTTGAGGAGTGTGGTGTATTACAGCTGATTTAGCTGGAATTATAGGGATGTTACTGTGCATGGAAGATGTTTGGTTTAGGTATTTGATAAAAGGAGAATGCTAGTAGACAATGTACTTTGATGTAAACCTAAAGAGACTTGGTTCAGGTGAAGATGGGTTATGGCCAGACATAGGTTGATTTCTTTTCATTTTATCTGATTAGTTGTGTTTGCCAGGTTGCGTAAGTGTCTGTACTGTAAACCTGACTTGCAACATTGTGTTACAGTGCTCTGAGTTTTATTGCTAGAAAAATATGTGGTACAATATATAATGAACTGCAGTGCATGTTGGGAGCAGGATTTGTAGGAGAAAAAATATTATGGGAGAATTTTTCAAGTAGTATTTTGTTCTGTGACATTGGACATTTACATTGTAAACAGTAACTTTTGTAATCTTGTATTCTGTGATAAGTGTCTTGACTTGCAGTCTTAGCACCATGTTTTTGGTAAGCGTGAATGAGTATACACTAAATACTTTGAAGACCGAAAGCTTTATTAATGCATTCACTGAATTTCTGAGCATCTGTTTGCCCCCTCTGTTAAGTCTGTCATGCTCTATTTTCTTCAACAGACTGACCATAACCACTGATTTAGGCAGCTTTAGAACAATTTTAGTCTTTGGCCACGATGGTGTAGAACTATGTCTCTAAATACAAAGTCTGTTTCACAAGAAGCTGTATTGCATTCTGACTTCAACATTTCATGGGGTGAAAACCTAACTTCATTGAGAGAGAGAGCTCTTCTGATCTTGCCTATGGCTCTGACTTCAAGGCTTTTAAAAGGGTATTTGCCAGGCCAAGAGAAGGGGTAATTTCATCTTGTGCGGCTCCATCCCAGCATCTACTGGATATTGCTTCTGAGTCTGTACCTCCATGTTGACAGGGACAGCCGGCTTCAAGCAGTGTTGGGAAAAGCTCACATTTTGAGCCACTAGTCTAATTTGGACACGTCTCCGGAAGCCTCACCAAGACAGGTTCCCAGGATACAGACATGCAAGAGGAGACACTTACGTTCCTCACAGGAAGCAGTTACAGAAGACTTGGATTTGGGTGAGGGGGAAGGTTCCCAAAGATCCCCCTTGAAGATTGTTCCTTTTGTTGCTGTCTTGGAATTGAGTGGGGGGGGTGTTCCAGTGATATACTTTCCCCAGATGTGTTCATGTTCCTGGAGGCTTTTGGAGTTAGTTGTTGTGTATCTTGCGTGTTTCCTCTTGCTTATTCTCCCATTGATTTGGTAGCTGAAAAGGCCTGGAAGGATCTTAACATGGTGCAGACTATCCCCCAAAAAATGGCTTAAAATATTAGCTGCATCAAAAGACAGGACACTGTAGCAAAGGTCCCGCGGTAGATGCTATAGTTGTGACAGTGGCCACAAAGAAAAAACACTCGAAAGAGAGTATATCTGTTCATCCTCCTAAGAGAGAATCAAGTGCATTGGACGGATTTGGGAAATGGACTTGTACTTCACTGACTTTTACTCTTAGAGAGCCGAACTGTCTTGTGAATGTGACACGCTTTGAGGGAATTGGCTGAAGAACTTGCCAATCCCCCCTCAGGTAACTCATCTTTGCACATCCAAAAACCATAGAGTCCAAGATGAAAAACTTGCAGCCCTTGTCGAATGTATCTAGTTGTCTGCTGTCTTATGCAGCTAATGGTACAGGTAAAGCTGCAGGCACCAGTATAGCCATATGTTGCCATGCCTGGATGTGACTGTGTGATTTTTGTGGAAAGTTTCAAGATGTCCTTCCTTAATGCCCTGTTTGATGGTTCCACTCTATTTGGACCTAATGTTATGGAAGCTCACTAGAAGCGAACAGGTCGATAAGATCCTGACTGCCATAAGAATCCACTTCTCCACACCTCGAGGACCTTCTCAGGGACTCACAGAGGGGGAAAGAAGTTGGAGTTCAGGAAATCACAGGGTTTTAATCAGGACATACCTGTGGACAGACCCTCCCAAGGCAGCGGAAGGGAAATTTTTGATGGATTTCACCCCATAGGCAGAGACTGACTGCAAAACCAAGGATTTCAGTCCTTTTACTGAGAAATTCTTCCAGCACATCTGAAGGTTTACCCATCTGCACTCTGGGGGTAGTTGGAGTGGGGAGGGGTGCTTATCCCTACACCCTCAACCCTGGCAGGCTATCACTTCAGAATTTATGGGAGTTAAGGATAATCACCAGAGGATATTGTATTCCCTTTGTTTCCCCTTCTCAAAAAAGGAAAAAGATTCCTAGAGTGCCATCCAGTCATTTGGAATCGGCAACGACAGAGGTCTTAAAGCTGTTGGGGGGGGGGCATCCAGGATGCCCACCCTCCAGATCACTTAAGATCTGGAGTCTATTCCAGATTCTTTTTAGTTCCAAAAAAAGTCAAGACCAATTTTGGACCCAAGTTATCTGAATTTTTTAAATCTGACAAAATTCCAGCTGGTCATGCTTCAGTCCATTTTGCCTGTACTGAGGAAGGATGACTGGATGTACTCAGTAGATCTCCAGGATGTGTATTATGTCAAGATAAACAATCCATGAGATTTTTCCATTTCTGACTGGGAAACCATCATTTCCAGTTCAGGTCACTGCCCTACCCACTCGTCACAATCCCCCTGAGTGTTTAACAAATGTATGGCAGTGGTGACAGCCTACCTCACTCTGCAAGTGTTCTGGGTGTTCTCATATCTAGACTATTGGCTCCTTCACTGCCCCACCAGAGATGTTACTAGTCCATCAAGGAACATTTGTTCCATTCACTTCACAACTTGGGAGTCACCGTGAATTAAGGAGAAAGTCAGTTGACCCCCCTCTCAAAGCATAGAGTTTGTCAGATGTCACAGCCAAACTAGCAGAATCCAGAGTTTTCTTTTTAACAAGTGTCCATCTTTTATTGCATCATCTATCTTCTACTGCAAAGCTAAGGATGACCTCCCTGTTGTTGGAAGAAGTAGTAGTCCACAAAGACTGACGGGCCAGAAATGGCCGTAAAGATGATACAGTGGACTGTTGAAGGTAAGAAAGAAATGGTGTTACTGTTATGGAAGAATCTCATTCAAAAATGATTGAAGGACATTTAGAGGAAAGAAAAATACTTGCACAAGAAAAGCTGTCAAAAGCTTCAAATGCAGATTTGTGTTCATTAATACAACAGATCCATGAAAAACATTATACAGACCAAAAAACTTTGGGCTGTTTGGAAAAAAGCAACTGAGGAAGTGCGAAAATATAAATCACAAAACCTAGAGATTTTTGAAGGGTATTAAAAAAAAAAAAAAAAGAAACGTGGACATGGGATAGAAAGAGAGAGCTGATATGGTGCAGTATTTAAGCAAAGGAGAAAGTCAAACTAGTCAATACAAATAAAGCAGCTCCAAAGTTATTTGAAGCGAAATACAGCAAAGGCACCCAGATATGGAACATTTCATGGTACAAAAAGTAAGATCACAAAAGGGGAATGTAGAACAGAAGATTAATAAAGCAGAAGTTAAACTAATAGAAGCTGAAGTTGTGGAACACCTGTGAAGTGAAGGATTTAGTGTAGAAAGTCTCAACACCGGTTATGTTACAGCATGATGGAAAAATGTGTCCCAAAAACAAGGAGAAAGAAGTGGAGCGGAAGGCATCTGAAGAAGAAATATGGACATGGAAAAGAAAAAGGGATTTAATATGGTGCAAAATTTATGCAAAGGAGAAAGCAAAACTAATCAATACAAAAATAACAGCACCAAAGACAGTTGAAAAGAAATATGGCAAAGGCATCCAGATATGGAAAATTATGCAATAAAAAAATTATACTTTTCCGTTATCTGGGCAACTGTTCTCACATTACGTAGTTCTTATGTAAACACAACTGTCTTACATTCCCTCTATAAAATGTGGAACGCTTCAAGTAGGAATAATTCTCTATTATATCTGTGTATCATTTTCTCATACCAAGATAAATGCATTGTGGAAAACTAATGTAAAAAGCTGTTTGCTATAGCCATATCAGTAGGCGCTTTGATGCGTTGGCACTTTAGCACTTCAGTCGGGACCGCTAAATCAGTATCGGCATTACTTTAAGAAGCTACTACTCTATTGCAGCACCATTTTACCCTGACAGTTTGACAGTACCGGTATTGCTAGCAACGTATAAGGAAGCGATTTGTACAAAACGGCACAGTGCTAATTATGCAGTCAGTGTTGAATTTAGCTCTTTGTTATCATGCACAAACATGCTTTTAACACAGCCATGGTAATTTATTTACACACACAAATACACACTTGTACCAACACCGAAAGACAAGCAGAGTAATTCATCTCTGCAATTTAAATCTGTTATTACTAAATGTGATAGTTTAGTGAGCGTCGTGTGGCAGAGTTCCTGAGAGAAAGGTAATTTTGAAGCGGTGTGTCTACACTGCAGTTGACAGTATCTCTCATTTTTGCCTCTTCATTTGTAAGGGTAATATTTAAATCCTCTATTTTGGGTCTTTGTCCTCCCCTTATTTTCTGATTTGTTGCACTCAGAGGTTAAGAAGTTTGCTGTATTTTATTCGCAGATGTCTTGAGTGTGCCTCATTACGTTTTTTCAATTTTACACTTCCTCAGTGTTCCCACCCACACTGAAAAGGGCTTTGTCAAACATTCGGTGCTATGAATGTAACTGTCTCCATAAATAAATATGACTCATATGCAGCAAAAATTGCTTTATAAGCATCACCTTCCAAATTGAAGCTGTAACCATTCCACATTTTGTAGAGGGAATGTAAGACGGTTGTGTTTACGTAACAATTACATAATCTGAGAACTGTTGCCCCGATAACGGAAAAGTACCAAAATAATGATTAAAAACAATGGAGAAGTTAAAGAAATAGAAACCGAAGTTATGGATTACCAGTGGAGTGAAGTATTTAGTGTAGAAAATCCATTTCTGGTAATGCCACAGCATGATGGAACAGTGAGTCTCCAAATTAAAAAGAAACCGGTGGAATGGAAGGCATTGATCACTTGCTATATGAAGATACTCTGGAGCCTTTTGTAGGCAACCAGTATAAAAGTTCAGTTGGAGTTGCACAACAAAGGAAGAAGCAGGAAACAGTGGCAACTCTGACACAGTGCTGTGGAGTGATAAGCCATTGAGTTCCCATATGAAAGAGCAACAGATGACACAGGATGTAGCTGAAGAGAATACGTCACAGAAAGATGTTCTGGAACTTTCTGTGGAATGCCTGCAGGAAATTGAGAACAAAGAATGTGCCCTCAGTTTAGAAGAAAGCGATCTAAAGCAAGAGTTGCTTGATTTAATAAAGATGGATAGACATGTTGAGACTGAAGAAAGAGCTTGATTACAGAAAGTCATTAAGACCCAAAGTGTTAGAAGTCTAGTAAAACAGATGAACACGGTAATCAAGACTATTAACAGAAATTCGTGTGCTACAACAGAAGTAAATAGGATATATTACTGTTTTGCTAAATTAATAACGAGTAGTCATACCACAAAAATGCAGCACAATATGGGAAAAGGAAAGAAATGGAATACCATCATGGAACCACTGAATAGAGAAAACTATGAAGCATTTAAGACAAAATGTGTCACTGTACAGAAAAGGGGAGTAGATCAAAAAATGGACCCTGGAAACTATCGCCCCATAAGCCTGACTAGCTTAGTCTGCAAGGCTATGGAGAGGATCATCATGGAGCTCATAAACAAACACATTGGGGACCTACAGACACTAGATCCTACCCAGTTCGGCTTCGTCAAGGGCAGATCCTGCCTTTTGAACCTGGTTGACTTCTTCGAAACAGTCACCAAAGCCATAGATGAAGGGAAGGTAGTCCACACAGCCTATCTGGACCTAGCAAAGGCATTTGACACAATGCCCCACTCGGGCATCATAGATAAGCTATCCAGCTTAAATATAAACCCCTATGTCACAAGATGGGTCGCAAACTGGCTCAAAGACAGAACCCACAGAGTGAGAGTTGCTGGAGCCATGTCAGACTCAAAACCAGTCACAAGTGGTGTCCCACAAGGTTCTGTCCTGGGACCGCTCTTGTTCAGTATATACTTTTCCGAGGTACAGGCCACTGTGGGAGGACTATGGCTCACAAAGTTTGCAGACGACTGCAAACTAGGCACCATAATCAACTCTCCAGATGACACAAACATCCTTTAAAAAGGTCTCACAGAGACGGATAACTGGTGCCAGAGCCATGGTCTAAAGCTAAATGCCAAAAAGTGTATAGTCATACCCTTTGGCAAAAACAATGTGCCCACAAATTACCACATAGGCGGTAACCCATTAAGTACAGAGAAAGTAATTAGGGATCTGGGGACCCAAGTTGATAGCAATCTCTCCTTTGACAACCACATTGCCAAAGTGGTTAGAAAGACCTTTTACATAGCCCACCTCATCATGAAAGGATTCTAATCTAGATCAAGAGAGGTAGTCGTGCCCCTTTATTCATCCCTCATCAAGCCCATCATGGAATACAATGCCCCTTTTGGGATGTACCTTACCCAACACCTGCAGCAATTAGAAAGACCCCAAAAGTACCTCACCAAGAGGATCAAGGGACTCAAACAGATGCCATATGCTGCTCGGTTAAAAAAACTCCAGCTCTACTCAGTTGCATACCGCCTACTTCGAGGCGATCTATGCCTGACGTATAAAGCTATGTCCAATCCAGAATTAATGGACATGCTCCACCTCAGTAAATCTAAATCCCTTAGAGCCACACGCTCGAGGGACTTGAACCTCAGCACTGAAATAAATAGAACTTGCTGGAGGGACAGATTCATAACCCAGAGGCTCCCTTCGCTCTGGAACAGAATTCCAATTCATGTTAGGCAGAGCACCTCACTGAATCTCTTCAAGAAGAATCTTGATGAGTGGATGGGGGATCGTAGGTTTGTCCCGGGGATTACTTCCATGTCACTATTAGACAGAGGCACAGCAAACTAAACCTTAAAAAGGGCACAGTATACTCAAATCAAGGGGTGGCGTAAGCCAAACAAAATCGGGCTAGGCTTATAATTGCCCCAGGGCAGATAGCCTAGTATGAACCTATGAACATATGGAAGTGACATAAGCAATGCTAGCATCAGAACAGACCACAATCTGTCATACTCTGCTGCAAGTAAACACAGCACCGGCAGACAAAACTTAGAAGATATACAGATAGATATGAAGGAAAAGTACAAAATAAGCAATTCACTGATGACCCAAAAAAATTTATAGAGAATTAGGAAACTAAGCAAAAGGAGTAGAAACCCCTAAAAAAAAACTAGACCCATTTTTGGAGAAATATCTATGAAGACCCTGTGTAATGTAACAAAAATGCTGAATGGATAGAAAAAGTAAAATAAACAGTAAAGTTCAAATGTACAAGATATGAAATAGGATCAAGTAATGGCCATAGAAATTGAAACAAAATAAAGAAAAGCTACTAATTGGACCCTGAAGATAGGTGAAGGCTACCAGCCTAGCTAGCTAGAATTTTATAGATAAGTCTGTCATTTGTAAATATTAATGTAAGCCACAGGCTTGTTCTTTTAAATGGAAGAAAATGCTGTTAGATGTGGGATTGCAAAAATGTAACAGTGCACTCTGCTGTAACACAATTGATAAGTCAAGCACTGTGAAATTCTTTTATCTAAAATTTGGAGGCGAGATGTCTGGATGGAGGCTTTCTGCTTATTGTTTTGAGACCATAGTTAATGGCTAGAATTTACATGTGTTATTTTTTTATTGTTCTGGCTTCCTGACCAGCTGCAAGATCAAAAGGGCTATTAACCTCTGAGTTCTGTTAGCCTGGGAACCAGAAAGAAATGATGTAATCTGAAATAAATCAGTGGTACTGTGTTATCAATTTAAGGAGTGAAAAAATGAGAGCGTTGAGCATTTGTCTTGAGAACATCCCACTCTGCCTGTGTCTGTATGTAAGTAGGATCTTAGATTTTAGTGTGTCTCTTAAATATAGCTAGGAAATAGAAAGATTAGATTAGTTTGTTTTTCTCTGATGTCAGAATGTTTCTACTGTATTATTTTAAGTTATTTCTCTGTGATCTCTGAACTTTTGACTAGCACTGTGTAGTAAGAAGTATTGTCTTGTGTTTTTATTAGTTATTCATTTTTTTTTAACCTTTCAACTGTGGCTGTTTTGTGTAGAGATAATTTAAACTCTAGAGTACATTGCATGTATATAGTGATACTGTCCAAGTCACTCCAATAAGCTTTGCTGTTCAGTTACACTTACCATTTGGATAATAATATTGCACAGTAATAATTGGACACCCTTTGTTAAGGGCCTTTTTAGTAGCTGATATTAGTGGGTGGTGGCAGCTGGTACTTCCTTTTAGACTTGGGCAGAAAGGGGGCACAGCTGGAGAATCTGTGCCAGCCTTCACCAGGTGTGTCTGTGTGTTTGCATGTAACTCATATCTGTGTGTCAGCTACTTGGGCAGGGACATGAAGCACTGGTTGGACAGAGATGGTGCTGGAGGTTTTAGCTTGCCCACTAGGCTGAGACCTGGACCCTATAGCTGTGCCAGTGGGGAGTCTTATTGAGGATCTGGAGAGAAAGGGAGAAACCAGCCCTAGACTGACTGTGATCTCTTGTGTGCTCTTAAGGGAAATTGTCACTGTGTGTATTTGTTATCTTTTCCCTATATGGACGCCCCTCACTGGTGTTAGTGATGAGGATTGAGGCTCCTTGATTGCTGGGCCAGTGCACGGGCATCACAATCTTACAAGAAGATTTAGCCCTGAGTCAGAATTACTTGTATGCATGTCCCAGACAGCACCAGTCTGGTTAATAGAAAACCAAAGGAAGAAGCAGAAAACCGTGGCAACTCTGACACAGTCAGTGTTATGCAGTGATGAAAAACTACACTCTTCCTTAAGAGTGAAACCTGCAAGCTATCCTGAAAAACTATACACCAATAACTTGCTGTTATGCTAGCTCATGACCTCCAACAAACTCTTGAGCTTCTTCTCTATCCATAATGCACTAACCTTAACGTTTCTCCAAGCTCGTTTGTCGCTTTAGTGTCTAGATGTGGTCGCCTTCAGCCCTTGAGTTTACAATGGGAGAAGATTTTTTGATTTTTTTTCCCCTTCTAAAACTCATATTTTGCTATAGCTTTAATCTTCAATTCTAGATTTAGGTCTTTCTTACTGATCTTTTCCTTACACTTTCTGGTGTAAGCTTTCCTACCATCATTGGTAGGCTTAACCTTCCTTCCCTTTACCCTTTTACACTTGGTGTATTTTCTTTTATTAATATAGTTGGTATTTTGTCTATATCTACAAGTTTATTGCAGTTCTTGAATGCCATTGCTGATATTTTCCCTTTCCTTTCCTTTATGATAATAAAAGGCTCTCCTCTCGTTATAGTAAAACTTTTTTTCTTTAAAAATGTCACAGAAAGGTCCAGCAGGTTTTAAAAAAATGTGACAAGTGTGGGTACAAATTGCCTTATTCCAATGTCCACAACCTTTGTGTGTATTGTTTAGGTCTAGAGCATTTACAACAGGACTGCAGTATCTGTCATGGGTTCAACCCATGAGCACTTACTGACAGGAAGAACAAATTGATTCTAAAAGGTTTGGTGCCAACTTTTTTTTCTGAGGCCATTACTGGGGTTCAGCACCCCCAAACACAAAATCTCAAGACCCTTCAAAAAGTTCTAAGTTCTCAGATTCTCCATTTTCTAATTAATCAGAACCAAGAAAAAAGAAAGAAATTGGATCTGATGTTAATCACGATCCGACCATTAATGGATCCGATCAAATCTATTTCAGATTCTACATCCTAGAATCAGAAACCTTTACCAAGGGCTACCTGTTCTCCAAATCTGAATCCAGTCTCATCCAGAGTGCCTACTCCCATTTTACAGTGGCACTCCAAATCTCCATCCCTGGTATCTTTTTGTTCCTCCAGGAGACTCACAGAAGCAGATTTGGAGAGAATGGCAAAATTCTTCATGGAGAAAATTCAGCTGGGAGATGTTCATCATGTTTCACTGTTGCAGTCATTACTCTTGGGTTATCCTGCTGGCAGGCTACCCTCAGTCGGCCAGAATCCCAAAGTCTAGGTCTGGCGTTGGTTGCTGTCGCCTCTTCCCTGACATCCGTGCGCCAGGGGTATAAAAGATGCAGCCGACGCTATTTTCTCCAGTCTTTCTTGCCGCGCGGTGCCCGAAGCAAAAGCAGTTCGCAAGTGCCGGTCGGCCGACTCCTGAGATTTTCAAATCCGAATTTCAGAACCGAAGTCTTCATTAAAGCTAAGTACCCTGTTGGGGAAACTTTTTTCTTGCTCCAGACCGATGTCAGAAAAAGTTAACAATTGTATTTCTTGTGGGAAGCAAATACCTCATAAGGATTTTCACTCTTACTCTGTTCCTTGCCTAGGCTATGATCACAACGTTGCTAGCTGTCGGTTTTGTGCTAGATTTAACCAACGAACTATTAAGCGTCTGTTCGATTTTGCATTTCATTACTTTGGCTGAAGATTTAATTATATAATGCCGTCAGAACAGCCGACAACCGGAGTTTGCAAAAAAACGCAAGGACAAGGAAAAGGATAGGCATCCGAGGTCCAAAACCGTCGACAAGACCTCTGCTAGGGCTGGTTCACCGGTTCTCAGTGAAGCGCTTTTGCAGCCCCTGGTGCCCGCTACCTCAGAGCCACAGGCCGCTGCCGACTCCCACGTGGAACCGGCTGGGCCTCTGAATACTCAAGGTATTGGACACTCGGAAATCATTCCCTCAGATGGGTCCGGAGCTGCTGAGCAGGCATCGGCTTCTGAGGGTGTATTCAGACCTACACAACTATATATATTAAGCCATCTTCAGCTTCAAAGACTAAAGCAGCTCTAAAGACAAAGAAACAAGTACAGCATTCTCCTACTCAGTCTTCCATGCCTAAAAAACAGATGCTGAAAATGGTCGAAGACCTAATTACTTTGATCAGGGGCTCCCATCCCCCTCCTGATAAGAGGCCTAGGCAAGAGACAGAGTATGATTCTTTTGAACAGGATTACTCCATGCTTCCCTATGAGGATTCTGATGCTGAAGAATCCATTCCTTCAGCCTCTCCTCCTGAAGATTATTCTTTTGGGGAAACCCTGCATACCATGAGGGAGTATTTCCACTGGGAGAGCCAAGATTATTCTGAATCTAAGAAAAGGCTTAGAGACTTTCTGCTACTTCCTCAGCACAGACCCCTTGCTATTCCACCTGTTCTAGACATTGTAGATGATGTATTTTCAGAGTCCGGCCTGTCCCCTGACTCTTTACCCCCTGCACCTGCTAAGCCAGACAGATACTGCAGGGTCCTGGATTCTCATAAATTCCTATATAAAAACCCAGCTGCTGACCCAGAAGCCGTATCTCAGGGTCCCAAAGGGATTAAAGCCTCCACTGCAAAAATCCCTGTCCCCTCTGATGGGGATTCTGGGGCTCTAGACAGATGGGGGAAAAAAGTCTACACTTCTGCTACCTTGGCTGTAAGGGCTTTAAATTGTCAGTTTCATGTGCTTAAATATCAGCAATATTTAATGTCACTGCATATGTTACAGGTTCTGTTATTAGAAGGCATGCTTGCTTAAAAGAACAGAATCTGCCTGATCATGTTGAAGCAAAATTATTAGATGCACCATTACAGCATGATACTTTGTTTGGTACTAAAGCAGAAGAGGTGTTGAAAAAAACTGGAGGATAAAGCAAAATCCATGCAGACAGTCAAGGATTTCATACAGGTACAGCCATCCAGGTTTAGCAGGAACTGGCTTTCTAAACATTGGTCCTTTCCAGTGTCAGAGAGACCACAAAGAGGCAGATACAAGCGTCCCAGAGGCAGATCTCCGCCCCAAGGCTCATACAGACCTAAACAATGGGGTGCTCCTACCTCCAAAAGCGGAGAAGACAAATCACAACCTTACAGGAAACAGTCCCAATGACTTTCCTCTGCCAGATCCAAGCACTTTTCTTTTAGCAGCCCCCTTAGGGGGAAAACTAGCACTTTTTTCATCAAATTGGTAAATGGTTACCCAAGACAAATGGGTCCTGAACATAGTGTCCCAAGGCTACAGGTTCCGTTTTCGTCCCAAGGCTCATACAGACCTAAACAATGGGGTGCTCCTACCTCCCGTGTCACTATTGGACAGAGGCACAGTAAACTAAACCTTAAAAAGGGCACAGTATACTCAAATCAAGGGGTGGCGTAAGCCATACAGAATCGGGCTAGGCTTATAATTGCCCCAGGGCAGATAGCCTAGTATGAACCTATGAACAACCTTACAGGAAACAGTCCCAATGACTTTCCTCTGCCAGATCCAAGCACTTTTCTTTTAGCAGCCCCCTTAGGGGGAAAACTAGCACTTTTTTCATCAAATCGGCAAATGGTTACCCAAGACAAATGGGTCCTGAACATAGTGTCCCAAGGCTACAGGTTCCGTTTTCGCACTCTACCAAGGTCAAAAGGTATGCCAGACCTGCCACACAATCAATGGGCAGAGGCACAAAAACAAATTACAGCCCTCATGGACATGAGGGCCATTCAGCAAGTACCATAACAAGAGCAGGGGCAAGGATTTTATTCCAGACTTTTCCTAGTACCCAGAAAGGACAAAACCTGGAGGCCAATACTGGACCTGTCTATACTAAATATGTTTCTGGAAGTTCCAAAATTCAAGATGTTGACTCTACAGCAGCTACTGCCCATGCTGGGCAAGAAGGCTTGGCTCGTAACTTTGGATCTAAAAGAGGCATACCTGCATGTCCCAATCAGACAATCTTGCAGAAGATACCTCAGATTCATAGCTGGCTCAGTGTATTACCAATTCTCTGCACTGCCCTTTGGCTTATCTACTGCACCCTGGGTCTTCACAAAATGCCTAGCACCAGTAATTGCATTTTGCAGACAAAGAGGAATTCAAATATATCCCTACTTGGACGACTGCCTAATTCAAGCAGAGAACAAAGACACTCTTCGAAAGCATCTGGCGTTTGTAAAAAGATTACTAATTGGCCTAGGGTACACAGTAAACGAAAATAAATCAAAACTAGTGCCCTCTTGAGATAATATTCCTGGGTGCAAGCTTAAATACAACTGCCCAGATGGCTTATATCACACCAGACAAACAAAAGCAACTGACTACTTACTTCAAGAAATTGGCAACAAAAACCCACTTATCTGCAAGGAAAATCCTGCAGGCCTTGGGTTTCATGGCATCCTTCATTCTACTAATTCCATATGCCAGACTGCATATGCGGAAACTACAATGGTATCTAAAAAGTGTTTGGACTCAGCATTGCCACAGCATGGAGACAGTAATTGCACTCATTCCCTGCCTGCAACAGGAGTTTCAATGGCGGGCAGAAGCCTGTCACCACAACAAGGGTCTGCCATTCAGTTTACCCACAGCCAGACACTGACAACGGATGCATCAGATTATGCCTGGTGGGCCCATATGGCAGGAAAATGTATTCGGGGCACATGGCCTGCAAACCAGATGCATCTTCACATCAATCTAAAAGAGATGCTAGCTGTTCAAAATGCCCCGACAGCTTTCAAGGACCTGCTTCATCCAAGACAGATACTGATAAAGACGGACAAAACTACGGTCATGTGGTACATAAACCAGCAGGGAGGTACACATTCCTACCCCCTCTGCAGACAAGCAATGACCTTATGGGGCACAGCATTGGCTTTTCAAGTTCACCTGCAAGCACAATTCCTGCCAGGAAAAACAAATACTCTAGCAGACGAACTAAGCAGAAACCTCGTGGATCCCCACGAATGGAAACTGGATCCACAAGTCTTCAGCGTGATAATAAGGAAATGGGGATGCCCAGACATAGATCTAGTTGCCTCCCCTCACAACTGCCAATTGCAGAGATTTTGCACAAGGATTTATCACAAGCAAGCATGGAAAGTGGATGCCCTATCCTTCAGCTGGAAAAATCTAACAGTATATGCTTTTCCCCCACTGCCTCTCCTTCCCAGAGTACTCCTAAAGGTCAGACAAGAAAAGCCAAATATGATACTGATTGCAGTAGACTGGCCACGCCAGCACTGGTACCCAGTCCTAAAGAGCTTGTCTCAAGGTCCAACATGGATATTGCCTCAAACATCTCACTTGCTGACCCAACAAAACAATCAGGTCCTGCACAGCCAACTCAGGACCTTAAATCTGGCAGCATGGCGGATAATGTAGCCATTCAGAACACTCCTCTTTCAAAAGCTGTTATGGATGTTATCTTGGGGGCCTGGAGGCCCAGTACCAGAAAATCTTACGCAGAAAAATGGAAGAGATTCTGTGCTTGGAACCAGGAACAAGACATTGACACGTGTGTACCAAATATCCCTCAGATTTTACACTACCTAACTGAGATGCTGAACAAAGGCCTTTCTTTCTCATCAATTAAGATTCATGCCTCTGCCATTTCAGCCCATTACAATACGGAACCACCTATCTTTTCTCATCCTTTAATAAGGCAGTACCTCAAAGGGGCCAAAAACATTAGGCCTCCAAGGAGAGCACCAATTCCGGCCTGGGACCTCAATTAGGTTTTGGAAAAATGCCTCCTTTCGAGCCATCATCAACAGCAGATGTAAAATTATTATCCTGGAAAACAGCTCTGCTCCTAGCAATAACCTCTGCAAGGCGACTCTTGGTGTTACAAGCACTCATGGCTGTGGAACCTTTTATAATTTTTCATCCAGACAGGGTTTCTCTGAGGACAAACCCTACATTTATGCCTAAGGTGGTGTCCAGTGTGGCCCTCAACCAAAACCATTCACTTGCCTACCTTTTATCCAAATCCACAGAACAAGGGTGAGAAAATTCTGCATTCTTTGGACATACACAGGCAGTTACGCTTCTACTTGGACAGAACTAAAGCTTTCAGAAAGATTGAGCAACTTTTAGTGTCATATGCTTCAGGATCACAAGGAAAGGCCATCTCAAAACAGACTATTTCTAAATGGATAGGCCATTGCATCTGTTTCTGCTATTTTCAACATGGCAAATCAGTGCCTAAGGGCATTAGGCCTCATTCCACCAGAGCAGCAGCCACTTCAGCAGCCTTCCTCAGAGGAGTACCAACCAAAGATATCTTAGAGGCTGCAACTTGGAGTTCAGTGCACACTTTCACAAAGCACTACCACTTACCTCTTTACTCTAAGTCCAGAGCAGGCTTTGCCACTGCAGTTCTGCAGGGCCTCATAGCCTCTCCTAATCCTATTTAGCCCAGCCACCCATCCTCAGCTTTGGGATTCAACCCAAGAGTAATGACTGCAACAGTGGAACACAAACATAGTACAGTTGTGTACTTACCATAAGTGTAGATGTTCGAGTGTATTCACTGTTGCAGTCCAGGTTACCCACCATCCCCCTTTTCTTTGCTGGGACTTACCTGCACGTCTCTATCCTATACAACCTATTTGGTGTATTTGCTTATAGATGAAGGAAATGTTATTTTTGTGCATGCATTTTTATTGGCATATTTTTCAGCCTACCAGTTTGGGGGCACCTGACATCTGGGGCAAGAAAAACTGAAGAAAATGGCGTCTGCTGCATCTTTTATACCCCTGGCGCACTGACATCAGGGAAGAGGCGACAGCAACCGACGCTGGGCCTAGACTTTGGAATTCTGGCCGACTGAGGGTAGCCTGCCATAGGATAACCCAAGAGTAATGACTGCAACAGTGAATACACTCTAACATCTACATTTATGGTAGGTACACAACTGTACTTTCTCACAGTTCCTACCCCTTCAGATCAGGAAATCTGACCATCTGCTACCCCACCCATAACGGCTCCTTCTCTAATCCATCCTGTGGTTTTAGAGTCCTCTAATCTGAACGTTCCAGGTCTGTCTGGTTTGGATCTGAAGAGAGCATACTCTTTGGACTAGAATATTGCTCTGAGTGCACTGGCTGCAACATCCTGGTATCCAGATGACTCCGAGCCAAAGCATCCATTTTGGATCTGAGAAGGTTGAGTTGACTCTGAGGATTTCTGCGCCATCTCTTCCTCTTTGAGCTTTGGCACTGGACATCTCGGCTCTGACTTCTGCCTCTGGTGGATTACTCTTGAGGTGGAGGGAGGTGACAAGCCAGAAACTTGCTTTCTTGGCTCCATTGTTTTCTTTCTTCCTGGAGCGATCTGCCTTTGAGGTTGTAAAGAGAGTGTTCTCTGCTCTGGCAAGTCAGATGTGTCCTTCCCCCTCAGATCCACCCTCTATTTCTCAGATGACTTTGCACCACGATCCTCAACATTCTGCCCCACAGGGACTGACAGCTCAAAGCTTCCAGATTACCC
Organism: Protopterus annectens; assembly: GCF_019279795.1. NCBI lineage: Eukaryota > Metazoa > Chordata > Ceratodontiformes > Protopteridae > Protopterus > Protopterus annectens. Next base: position 1,831,540,446 of record NC_056741.1, read on the forward strand.
AGCAGGGCATTTTAATATCTTCTGATACTTCACCCGACCACCCCACTGAGGAAGTCCTTGGGAAGAAAAGGTGCAAAAGGAAGCACTTAAGACTCTCCTCAAGAGTCTCATTAAGGATACAGATTTTGATATAGGAAAGGGGTCTTCAAAATTACCACCTGATGATGTCTCATTTGGAGACATTCTCGAGATCCTTAAGCAGAAGGATGGCTGGTCTTCCTAAGACCCTTCTCAGGAGGAATTGTTATTTCTGGAAACATTTGGGACTGGCCTGTCTACCTCCTGGGTTACTCCTCCAGCCGATGAAGTTATTGATTTGATTTGTAGGCAGGCGTGGAAGGAACCGCATCCGATTAAGCCAATCCCCAAGAGACCAGACCAGATTCTGACTCAACCTGTAGGCTGAGAATTTTGGAGTAAAGAAGTTCAAGTAGATGCCATGGTCGTGGCAGCAGCAGCAAGAAAGGAACTCATGGATCAGAATTCTACTGTCCATCCTCCTAATCGAGAGTCTAGTGTAATAGACAGGTTTGGGAAGCAAGTTTATGTTTCATTGACTTTTGTCTCAGATCTCTGAACTATCTGACACATTTTACAGGGCTTCAAAGAGATTTGTTTAAACAGCTATCAGAATATCTGGAATCGTAACTGCTGAAGCTCAATCTTCAGTAGTCTCGCAGTTGGGTACCCCACAAGCCAGATTCCGTTTGTCCGTGAGGCTTATCTGTCATGCTGCAGAAGGTGCCTCAAGAGCTGCGGGTTCAGGTATTTCTATCAGAAGGCATGCCTGGATGCATCTGTGTGATTTTTGCGGTGCCCTTCAAGTCATCATTCGTCAATTCTCCCTTGGACAGCACTTCTTTGTTTGTCCTCCCAGTGAAGAACACTTCTCCAGGTGTGAGAAAGACTGGCAGACCCTCTGCAATGGGCATATGTTTTTTGAACCCTTAAAGGACATTTTCCAGGAGTCAGTGGGGGAGGTAGAAAAATGTAGTTCAGAAAAATCTCAGGGTCCTTTCAAGGTCACACGTGGAGGTAGTTCCCCAGAGGCAGAGGAGGAAGAGAGAATGGGGGACTATGCCCTCGTGGCAGAGGAGGCCCACAAAACCAGGGGTCTAGAGATTCCTTTTCTAACAGACCCTTTTAGTGCTCCTGAAGAGAGGCCCAATTGCCTACCTCTGGAGGCAGTCAGGGTCTCTTATCACTGTACTGGACAGCCTGGCTAGGTATAACAAAAGACAGGTGCAGAGAATTATTTTCAGAGGTTATATAATTCCCTTTTCCTTCCCTCCTCCTTTGTCAAGAAAATTTCCTGATGTTCCTCCAAGTCAAAAGGAAGCAGCAGATTTAGAAATACAAAAGCTGCTAGAAAGCGGCATCCAAGAGGTTCCACCAGAGTAAATAGAATCTAGAACTTAAGATTCTTTTCACTGATGGAAAGCAGGGGACTGGAAACCAATTTTGAATCTCAGTATATTTAAAAAGTCTGTTCAGCACACAGAGTTACGGATAATCATGGTTCAGTCCATAATGCCCTTTCTGAGCAAGGATGACTGACTGGGTGTGCTCTTTAGACCTTAAGGGGTACGTACTATCAGATAAAGATGAACAAACGATTCAGAAGGTACTTAAGCTTCCAGCTGGGAGCCAGTCACTATCTTTCAGAACTATATCCCTTGCTGTCACCACAGCCTCCAGGGTGTAGACCCAAGTGCATGGCAGTGGTAGCATAGCACTTGAGACTGCAGGGATTATGGGTGTTTCCATATTTATAGGTCTGGCTCATTACTGCATTGACCAGGCATCAACTGATAGAAGCTTGAAATCAAGTGTTGCAGATATGCTTACATCTCAGAATAACCATAAATTACAAGTTTCCTTTACAGCCAACTCAGATATTAGAATTCGTAGGAGCTGTGTTCAACACACAATCTGTGATGGCTTCTCTTCCACTATCAAGAGTGCAAACATTAAGTCTGCATGTGAGGAAAATAATTTGCAGTACAAGAATTTCAGCCTGACTGATTCTGCAAGCCCTGGGTTCAGTGTCAACAGCAATAATTTTAGTTCCCTTAGCAAGATTTCACATGAGAATTCTTCAATGGATGCTAGCAACACAGTAGTCAATGCTTTCTCAATCTATGTCAGCAAAGATAAGAATAAGCCAGGTATGCATACTGTACCTTTCCTGGTGGATGCAGTCACAATAACTGTTACAAGATCGTCCTTTCATCCTCCCTCAGCCCAATGCCATAGTGACCACGGATGCTTCCTAGACCGGGAGCAGGGGCACGTCTTGGGGAAAACAGTCAAAGGAACTTGGTCCCCTGAAGAGGCCAACTTGAATATCAGTGTTTTGGGGGTGAGAGCTGTGCTTTTGGTGTTGCAGGCATTGTAAGACCTCCAGAGAGATAACATGTCAGTAGTCTGGTACAACAACAAGCAAGGGAGAACCAGATCTTATCCCATGTGTTGAGAGGCCATCAGAGTGTGGCAGTGGGCGATATCTTCCCACCACTTTCTAATAGCAGCACATATTCTGGGTATGTCCACAGTGACAGCAGACAAACTGAGCAGGTCCATCTTAGTACCACGAGTGGTTTCTCCACAACAAAGTAATGGAAATGATTTTTCCTGTCAGTGGGCCAGCCTTTCTATAATCTTTTTGCATCTCCCCTAAGTAACAAGTACAGCAGCTTTTTTGCCGTGACCCCCACCACCACCACTGGGGGAATCACTGAGGGGGGCTGGACTCCACGATTCATCCCCCTCCCGTCTTCTATATGCTTATCCTCTGACTCCCCTAATTCCCAAATTCCTTCAGAAAGCAGCACAATTGAAGAGTAGAAACATCCTCATTGCACCTTACTGGCCTTGACAGATTTGGTTCCCCTTCCTTTGGCCCCATCTACTTATACTCACCTTGGATTCCAAATCCAATTCCAGACCTTCGATCTCACCCAACAGGCATGGTTCACCCAGGTGTCTCAAATCCTAAGCTAACAGCTTGGTTTCTCCAATTCCCTTAATAGCCAGGCAACCAATGATCTCATAAACCTTCTACTAGGAAACTCTACAGGAGTAAATGGAAAAGGTTTGTTTATTGGGCAGAGCAGAATCTGATAGATCCCTTCTCAGCCCCAGTTTATTCTGTTCTAGAATTTTTAGCAAGTGTATTTAACGAAGGTGCTAGTTTATCAGCTATTAAACAGCAACTCGCAGCAGTCTCTAATTTTATGTAAGATTTCAAAATTCTTCACTGGCTTTTCATCTACACTGTGCAAAGCCTTTTTGAAAGGTACTCTTCAGCTAATACCCCCTTATAAAGACCCCATACCACCATACCACCATGGGATTTAAATTTAGTTTTGCAAGCCTCAATTCATTCTCCCTTTGAACTTGCAGCCAAATGTGATCTTAAATATTTGACCTGGAAAACTTATCATTTTAGTTGCAATTACATCTGCTAGAAGAATTTCAGAAGTTCAAGCATGATCTTCTAAGCCTCCATATTTGATTTTTCATAAAAATTCATTTTTATTAGGATAAGATCACGTTACTTACCAATGCTTCCTTCTTAAGGTGGTGTCAGAATCCAGCATTAACCAGTCCATTAACTTGCCAGTATTCTTCCCAAAATTTACAAATAAAGGGGAATATATGCTTCACTTACTGGATATTCATAGACGGTTATATTTTAAACTATACAGAATAAGAGATTAGAAAGACATATCAGCTATTTGTTTCCTTTGCACATGGTAAGTCTGGCGAATCAGTCACAAAGGTAATTCTAGCCAGATTGCATTTCATTTGTTTATAACACATTGAATCTATCCTTATTAAACGATTAAAGGCTCATTCAGCCAGATCTATTGCAACTTCTGTTGTATTCCAGTCTAGAGCCTCTATGGACAGTATATGTGTGGCTGCAACTTGGTCAAATCCTCATACCTTTATCACTCATTAGAAGCTGTATCTGGTCTTGAGGGAAAGAGCAGCCTTTGGCTCAACCATACTCAGGAATATCCTTCCTTAGAGTCCACCCAGGAATTTAGGTAGCCGGGGATCTCATTAGTTGAGGAATGAATGAAAATTGACAACACTAGCTAAAGAAGTGATGAACTTGCCATAATGTTCCATTTGTGTTGTCCATTTTCATTCTTCTTCAACTCCCACCCAAGATCCCCCACCAGTTCTCATAACTGACTTCTGGAGGAATGCGACACTTCAGGATACTGATGTCCTTTGTGTTGAACTCCAGTTATGGCATTTGTTTCATAGTCCTTCAGTCAAGCTACAAACAAGGTCTGAGAGATGTTAGGGGTACTGCGTTATGGGTAGGGAAAGAGCTTAGGCCACAAGCTAGTATATTGGCCAAGTCTGATCAGATCTGACCCCCCCCCCCATTAGTTGAGGAAAATAAAATGGACAACACAGATAGAATGTTATGGTAAGTACATAACTTCTTTTTTTCTACTCTTCTGACCAATCAGGGATTCCAAATAAACATTCAGAAATCTTCTTTGACTTCTTCACACAGGATTATCTTTTAGGATGTCGTATAGACACCCTGCAGTGTTTGTTGATGCAGGAGTGTGTGGAGTTTTGTCTGGAAACCTAGCTGAGCTTCTCAACTCTGTCTCTGATGTCAACTAAAGAGTTTCTTAGGATTCTGGGGTTCATGGCATCTGTGCTTTTCATGATTCTTCTTGCTATTTTGTACATGACAAGGACTCTGTGGTCTTTAAAAAAAACACTTGGAGTAAATACCTGCATCATTTAGGTACTGTCTTAGGCTTTGTATTAAATGGAACTGCACTTGTGGAGAGTACATAATGCAAGCAGTTGTGTGTCTTCCTCTTTTCTACTCCACCTCCAAGTTAATCTGCAGAATTTCCTTGGTGGGACAGTTCCTATGTTGGTAAAGGAGCCAGGCCTATAGGATTATTCAGAAAAAACAAAGCACATTGTTTTGAAAAGACTTTGATCCATGATTTTTAATCTGTCTTTTTTCTATAGTCCCCTGGATCTCTACTAATTATTACAGACAACACTACAGTGATGTGGTACACCAACAAGCTAGAGGGCATGAGGTTGTACCCTCTATACAGGCTGGCTATAATCACTTGTTAGCTCTGTAGCATTCTTTAACCTTCCAAGTATATTTTATATATATATAGTGGTGGACAAACTAAGCAAGACCAGGACAGATCTTCACTAATGCAGTTTGAGCAAGGGGGTCTTCAAGGTATTGATCCATCACTGGGGAGCAACTCCGATAGATGTTGGCCTCCTTTTAAAACAGACAACTTTATATATGTTTTTTTCATTTCCTTGCATTGCAGTAGTTCTTTATGTATTCCACCCTTTCCACTGATATCCAGGATAGTCATGAGGATTTGGAAAGACTTTCTAAAATAAATCTTTGTGATGACTCCCTTTTTGTCTAGGTAATATTGCTTTTCCCTTTTTGTGGACTTGGCCAAGGGCAAGTACCACAAGCTTACTCACTGTCTGGGTCTACATACTCGAGACAGGAGGAATTTGATACACCCCAATCTAAAACATCTTAAATTATCTGCATGCAGTCTGGTACTTTTAACACTGTTATTGAATTATCACTGAAGACATAGGCAGACATAAATCCAGGTAAAAGAAAACAAAGCATGTTAACATGTTCACAGTTTAGAAATACTATACATGGCATATAGTCTTTTATACAGTTGTCATCAGTCAAACATTACATAAATTGATCAATGCCTGCTTACCCTAAACTTCACTCCTCCTTCACAACATTATTATGCATGCATTGTTCCCACAATTACCATTTTTTCTATGTAGTTTGCTCCTCCTCTTTTTCTAAATCCCTTTTTTCAGTTCTTTTATTTCTGTTACAATATTCATTGCTTCAAATACAGTTAGAGACTTTGATTTTCATTTTCTAGTAATTGCTTTTTGGATAACCACCAGAATTAAACTTAACAAGGCCGTACTATGTATAGGCAGTTTAGACCCTGTATCCCAGCTCAAAAAGTAATTTCCTTAGTTATACCCATTTGTTCACCCAATATTTCTGATAAGAGTACTCTGTAGGGAATTTTTAAAGTCAGACAAGTCATTACACTCCCAAAACATATGTTCCCAGTTAACTCTTTCTTCCCCATTACACCTCCAACATTTGCCATCTACCTAAGGAGAAAAATATTTGAAGTCTGCTTGGGGTATAAAAATACCTGTGCAAATACTTCCAGGAAAAAAAAAAATCCTAAATCTTCTAGACTTGATTGCATATTTGGAAGACATACATATGTCCTTCCATTCTTTCATTGTGTGTTGCTCTGTTCAGATGTACTTTATCAAAGAGGATCCTAACCATTTTAATTTTTGCCTTCGTTCCCTCACATATCCTATTAATTAACCTTGCTGATCAGTGAATGCACATACATCCATTGGCCTATTCTTAAAATCCTAGCTTACTGGGTTAAATGTTTTCTATGCATAAAGACCCACCACCAACAGCTGTATTTTCTTATATTCTGCTTCTCTGTGGATCATCATTATTCTATTAATGTTGTCAAATGTTTACTACCCCTCCACAAGACCACATTGATCCATATCTTTCAATTTTGGCAACACCTTTGCCGTTCTTTTAGATATAGACATAAACAATTTATAATCATGATTTAAAATTGAAATGGACCTAGATGAAGCTAGGACTTATGAGTATTACAGGCACCACAGCTTTCTTCCAGGATGTTGGTGCTTCCCTTTCTTTTAAAATATTGATAAACAAAACCTTTCAGATCTTTATCAGTTTCTTTCCTCCTAGCTTCCAAACTTCCACAGGAATGCCATCTATTCCTGAAGACTTTCCTACAGATTGATTAAATGTTACTGTTTTTATCTCCTCTCCTCCTGTCTTAACTGCCTCATCTACCTCTAACCTTGGCCTACACAAGTCTCCCATTAATATTTCAATTTGTGCTTTTTCTTGATTTCTACATTCCTCTGATCTATACAGATTTTCATAAAACTTCCTAAATATCTCTAGCACCTCTGCAGGATCACTGGGTATTTTTCTTGTTATAGGATCCCTAAGTTTGGCAACGACCCTTTCTACTTTTTGTTACCTAATTCATTGTTCTAATAGTTTTTATGCTTTGGTGTTATTATCAAAAGACAATTGCTTAACAGCCGTCTTTCTAAACACTTGCATGTTATCCAGATACCCCTTATTTTCTCTTTGGTGCTTTGCATTTGCACCTCTCCTTGTTCTGTGATATCCCCTTGTTCTGCAGTACTTTAGCATTTGTCAACGCCTCAAAATAATTTTTGTTACTTCTTAACCAGATCATCTTTTCTTTTAATTCCACCCTATTTTTAAACTTCACTGTCATTTATCCCAGTCAGTAGCTATAACTTCTGAAGAAATTTTATAGTTACTGGATATGTGTCCTAGCTTTCAATTAAATGCACATGATCCTGTAAAATATTTGTCTAGTCTAGCCAAGTTATTCTACCTTGGGAAATAATATGCAAATTATCTTCAGTTCCTACTGCTGAATTCACATCTTCCATTCCAAGTATTTTCATATTTTTCTTCAGAAATCACTCTCTCTTTCATATTTTCCCTTCTGGATTCCCACGATACATCCCTATTGTTGCAAATCAAGTTTTAGTCCCCACCTATAAGCAATATTCCCTACTGAAATCTAATTATTTCTCCCAAAATTTTCTTAAGCTCCATAATAGCAGTTCTAAGGTGAAACATAAATACGTACCAGAGTAATTCTCTTCCATTGCCAGTAGCTCATTACTACCACATATCTACCATTACTAGCTTTTTTCCTTCTCTTTCACCATTAGATCTTCTCCAGCAATTAGTATCAGTTCCCCCATTTTCCCTTTGTTAGTGATATTCTGCTGAGTATCCATCCTGAAATCCTTTCTTCATCAAATTCCCATGTTCACTTTTTCCATGTGTGTCTCTTGTAGCATTGCTATTTGCATTCTGTTTCTTAATATTTTTGTCTATACCTGTAAGTCCATTCACATTCCAAAATATGTTTAGTGGTAACCATTATGATAAGTTGTATCTACCTGTAATATGATATCTCCATTTGAACTTGCATCACATTTTTTCAAGATTTTTTGTTTAAACGAAAACCCTTAAACAAAAAAAAGATACCTACAGAACACCCTAATAACCTATTAAGTTAAAATAAAACACACAGCTGTGTGCATGTTTAATGAAGTTTAACCCTCATGATAGGAACAGTTGTACCAAGTCAACAGCTGCACCCATGGGCATTAACCAGCCTAAAATTAAGGTTGTCCATGCTGAAGCACGTTACAGCCTGTGCTCCCACTTACTAGTTGCTGTCTGTTCTTTTCTTATCTTTATTCTCCTCTCAGATGTGAAAAGCAGCTTATATGCTTTCAAAATATAACTTTTAGCCTTAGGAGAAAGGGCATTGGCTATCCTTAAATAAAGCTAAACTATACATTGTTCTAGTAAGTCCACTTTCAATATTTTGTTACCAGAAAAGCTGATGTCTCTCATCGCCTTCCAGTAATTTCCAATGTTATTTTTTACTGAGCTGCTTGTTCTCGTACCTTTTAATTTTATGTTTCTCTCAGTAAACAATGTCCAGATCTTTCAATTTATTGCCTTCACCTTTAGTCAACTTGTTTCATGGAAACATAAGAACAGAATATACTTCTCAGTTAACACTGAACATTTATTTGGTAAAGTAAGACTATGCATTACACTGTGGTCTCTCATTTAAAAATAAAAGACTAAAAAACCCCACTTTGGTTAAACAAAAAATATGTCATTAGAATAAGCCAAGGGCATTAATCCAGACATTCATGTATGCAAGAGTAAAAGAAAACATTTAAACTCTACATTGTCGGTGCACTTTTATACCCCATCCCTTGACTTCAACAGCTCAGTGTTTTCTGTTCACCTTTTTCTAGTTGACTTTTTTCAGGCTAAGTTTATTCCTGGTTGGCATCCAGACTGTATACTTTTTAACCGGTAACTGAATTTTATTAAAACGGGGAAAATATTTGTTTACATACTGAGAAAGTTGAGGTTAAGCTGTTGGTCAGTGTGCAGCCATCTTGAAAAGTCAGATTCTGATGCCTTTTAGGCAATTCCTTTTAGAGAATGTGTAGCAGCTGTTAAGAGTCAAGAAGTCCTACTACTAGAATTTTTTTATCTTGGCATGTAGAAATAATTTTCTGTTTAGTGCCTACCCAATAGCCAAGATCCTATTTGGGATTTTACTACAGTTTGTCAAACATTTGTGTGAGTTACTAGCCACTGGCCTCAGTACTACTGTGTCACAATACATCTTGTAGCCACTTCAGCATGTCTATCTATCGATTCTTCTCTTTTTTAAATGCTTTCTTAGTAAAAACAGTTTCTGATAGGAGTGTTTCACATGACCACATTACAAACAGTTTGCTCATTAGTGGGATTTTAACTTTCTGCTGGAAAATTTAAACACATCTCCATCTGAACCTGCACATTAGGCAGATTTAAGGTTCATTACATGCAAAACCTTTCTCTTCCCTGCTCTGACATCTGCAAGAAGTGTATATGAGTTGCAAGTTTTCTTAGTTGGTTAACCCTGTCTAATCTTTTGGGATACAGCATCAGTAAGAATAAATCCCTCATTCATGCCTAAGGTTGTTTCAGAGTTCTTTGGATCAGACCATCAATCTCTGTGTTCTCTTAACCCTCAGAATCCTGGAGGAAAGATTACTCCTACTCTAGATATGCACAGGCAGGTCAGAACCAAGTCCTTTAAAAAAAAAAAAAAAAAAAAAAAAAATTGGATATTTATTTCTTATGTTGAGGCTAAGAAAGGACAACCTGTGTCTGTTTACAGTTGGTTTTCATTTGCTATTGCCTTTTGTTATAGTCACCATGATAAACCACATATAGGCAGTATTAAGCCACAATCTCCTAGGACCTTGTCTTCCTTGATGGCATATTGGAAAAGGATGGATTCTTGAAGCTTTCTAGAGATAGCTACATTATCTTCTGTATATATCTACTCAAGGAGTTGGATACTGGATTCTTTTGAAGGTCGAGGATTAGCTTTGCTAGGACCATTATTCAAGGGTTATTGGAGCCATGTCCTTCCTCTTCCCAGTACAGATAGACTTTGGTAATCAACAGTTATGGCCTAGAGGCTACTACATCAGTGGGAATGATGAGCTTAGTGCATTTGTGTAAGTTTACCTGTAACAGTATGTGTGTTCCTCTCTGCTGCAGTAGCTACACTCACCTGCCACCCCCTAGTGGTGTGTAGGGTTATTTCTTGTTTGCTTAGCTCAGGATGAGAACACTACTTTGTAACTTTAAGGCAAAAAGTCCTGACATTTTCTACTGTGACTGCTTATTTTCCTTCCTAAGGACTGACCAGTCAGCAGTCAGAGTAGAACTGTAGGAGGGAGTCAGAGCTTTTGGAATCTGGCTGATTATTGTGTCTTGGACAAGACTCAACCCACATAGCCTAAAGGCTACAGCAACAGTGAGGATTGTGAACATTTATTGTTATGGTGCAACTTACTCAACTGTACTTTTATCATTCAGTGTTTTATTATTTTTAAACAAACACAAGTGCATTTGATTTATTATTTCTTCTAAATGTACTTAAAGCCATCTCCTGTACCAAAACTGAAACTTGAACTGCGTTTTGCTTATTACCTGGAGGATTTTTCCCATCCAGAGTTTTCTCTTTTTTGGTTGATATTTTTCTCTCCTGTTTTCAAAATGTATTTGCTGGCATCCAGGCAGTGCAGTTACTAGCCAGTGACTGAATTTTACTCAAATTGACAAGATTCAGTGGCTTTTTTGCAGTTTGTTTTCACAACGAGTGCACTCAGATCAACTGTTGGTCAGTGTGCAGTCATGTGGGAAGTCTGATCTCAAGTTATCATGAAGAACACTGGGCATAGCATAAGTGCTGGTCACAGCTGGACAGTCTTTGTTACTTGTACGGAGCGAGTTGTCTGTTCAGCTAACTAGTTGCATTTTCTTTGGTAGATTACAGATAGATAAATGTTCCTTTGTACGGTTGCTGTTGCAGTAGTGACTTTTTGAACTTTTGCCACATTAGGTCCATCATGTGTCTTGGTCTGCTACTTATCAAATAGGTGCTGTGTCACTTGGATATCAGGATGTTGGTAGTATAAGCTGGATGTCTGCCCATGCCATTATAGTTCTTATGCGATTGCATTATAGTGTCATCAGGTCATCATTGTGGCCTGACCTCTGTAGTTTGGGTAAGTACCCCACTGGGGGAAATTTTAGTTTTCCTATAATTGTATGCAAGTCTATTTTAGCATTTTCTCAACAGGTCAAATATGGGGAAAAATAACTGTGTAGAGAGTGGGAAACGAAGTCCCTATAATAAATATATATACATCTTTGGCCTGAACACAATGTGCCTCATTGTCCCAATTGTGTTGGATTTAACCAGTGGAAGATGAAATGGAGAGTGAAACATCTTTGGGGCTCTTTAGCTTAGAAGAAGTCCTATGTCTAGTTTCAGACCATTTGGTTTCAGCACGACCCACCATTGACTTCCTGCCAAAAAAAAAAAAATATATAGTAGTACTCCTCTGAGAGACCTTTTGTACAGAAAGCCATTGAGAGGCTAAGTCAATCCAAAATTCTCCCCTAGGCTGAAGAGCATCAGATAGATGGATATTTTTTGTAAGATTAACAACTCTTCTTTTTTAAAGATGGAGAGGTGGGGGGGGGGGGTGATCATCCCTTGCAAATGAAATTGACAAAAAAAAAAAAAAAAACTAGTAATGTAGTTCTTCCCAAATCAGTTGTCTGACTGTTACTTGTAAACTGTTACTCCTGTCTTCCACTTCAGTGTGATGCGGCAGTTGTCAAAATACTTTGCTGCTATGTCCTTTGCCCAGGTATGGAGAATGTGAAATTGGTTCAGTGTTCTCCATTATCTGACCTTGTTGAGAAAGATGGACAGAAGCCTATTCCGAAGCTTTTTGATAGACTGGAAAGCAAAGGTCTTGCTAGTAATTTACATTTAGCTAGGAGACAAATCTTTCTAAGACGCAGCAGGAATAGAAGAAAAAAGAAACCACCTTCTGTCGTCCAACAGTGCGTTCAGTGACAATGACAGATCTGGATTTCACATATGGATCTTTCTCTACTACTGTTTCAAATATAACATTGCCATAAAGTAGAACTTTAAATATACTAGTACACATAGAAAAATAATGGGATAATAACAGAGGGGAAAAAAAAATTTTCTGTTGAAATGTTGAATTTTCCTTTTTGCTTTATTAAGAGAGAGAGCTGTGAAGAGGAATAGTCAAAGATGTAAGCTGATTTCCCAAATGTTGTGAAATTCACTGTTTAATATAAATAATCAACATTTTTGCATACCAGCAGGTCTGCTGAAGACCAGTTAGAGTAGAATACCTTGTACTGAAAACTGGATTCTGGTTTACTTAATCAAAATATTTCTTGAGGTATCTACTTTCTGTGCATAATACTGAGAGTTGCTGACTAAGAGGCCTGGCATGTCCTTGGACTGTTGATTTCCTGCTTTATGCAATTATGTTCAGTCATTGACCATGTACAGTACTGTATTAAGATTTCCATCTGTATAGCATTATTAGTTTATAACTCGTTCAGGGTGGCATGCTACAAGTTACGTGCGTGTATGAATTAATGTATGTTCTTGTGTAAATTGAAAGTTTTGCTTGTGAGATTGAATGGATTATTTATCTGGGTAGTATATATAGAAGTACACTTGTGTCTGATATGTTTTGTGGCATTAAAATCTGGGATTTTGAAAGGCACACTTTCCTTGAGGGCAAGTGTCTAACTTTGCGACTGTGTCATCATGCCTGTTTTTGTGCAGCAGATAAGCCTGAACATTAGTATCTTGTTTGCTTAAACCTGCAGGGAGATGCATTTCCAGAACTGAAGAAGGATCCAGAAATGGTGAAGGACATTATTAATGAAGAGGAAGCTCAGTTCCTGAAAACACTGAGCAGGGGACGACGTATCCTTGACAGAAAGATACAGGTGTTAGGTGATTGTAAAATCATTCCAGGTGAGCACCATTGGGTTTGTTTGGTTAATGCAGAAAAGGAAAGGTTTTAAATTAAAATGCAAGTTTTTATGTTTGGAACAGGTTGTTAGACTGAATTTTTAGAATCTTTAGAAGAGCCTAGATTGGAGGTGATGAGGATGTTTGGAGGCGTTAGAGATAAGGCCTTTGCCTCTTGAGAGTGGATGACTGTAGTTAGTAGTAGGGCTCGCCTAGTAGGTCTGTTTGCATATTTTGTAATTGTCCAACTTTACTTCCCCCTTTCTGATTAATTTTGTTGTTCATCCTCAGACTACTGTATTTGTATACTTGAATTGGTGATAGTGGTAATAAGTTTTAACATAAGTTTTGAAACCTTGATTTTTCATTATTGCCCGTTTAATATTAAGCTTGAAACTGCTTTGTTTCAATGAGAATGGTAAAAATCAAAGGGTATGGTGAATTCAGGTTATGAACAAATGGTACAGAAATTTCAGGTATTTATGATGCTACGTGAAATTCGGAACTTGTTTTTCTAAGGGTTGAAAAGCCATTCTTAAAAACACTATTTTTTCAGATTTTTTTTTTCAAGTAGTTTTTTTACCAGTCACCATTATAATGCTGCCATTTATGATTGTGTTTTAAGAACTGTTGCGTTTTAATCTTTGTATTGTGTGCAGCTTCAACCTGTGGTGTTAATTTTTTGTTTATATGTGTCATGAGCTGCATATATATTAGATTGTTAAACAGGGTTAAGTTTAGTGTAGTTTGTATAACTTAATACTAATAACTCATACCATACCCCTGCTGTTCTAAGCAAATTTGGTAATAAAAAAATGGCCTGTCCCTTTTGCCCAATGCTGATTTACTTCATATCTTTTAGAGTTGTAAAACTATCTACAAATGATGGTGCTCTCTCAGAACAAAACTTGAAAAGATGGGGTACGAATAGACCACTTTTTCGTGGGAAACTACAATCCTCCATATAACTCCCAAATCTCTCACAGGAATACGTAAACGTGTCTTAATCACAGTATGTACACTAATAAAACATTACATAGCAAAAATTGGCTAAATAAATCTAAACTCTCCAGGGGAAATTTTAAAGATATGGCTATAAAATACATATCTTCACATAAATTGTTAACTAAAAACATTAACAGAAGGACATACTTTCAGACTTACTGGAGCAACCTACCCAATTCCATTTTGACTAATTAACCGAAACTACCCCTATATTAGAACCTAATTTCATGAAGACCGCTCCTACATAAAATGTTAAACCCAATTTTAGCCAAAATAAGTAATTAAAAGATATTAGAAATTCCTTTTAACCCACCTTTTTAGTAGCATCCATGATGTACATAGTGTAAATAGCTTCCATCATGTTACATACCTTATCATCCCCTTGTTCCCTATCACTTAAACTCCTAACAAACGTTTTACCACTCACACCCATAATAAAATTATTCCATACCATATAACCGCATGTACTATTCGATAGGGGACTGTGATTATATACAACCTGTTTTAAATTGTTCTCTCTGTAGTTTTCTAGACAGGACGAATGTTTTTGTTTGTTCTCGCTTTTGTATTTTGTATTTGTTATATTTAGTTATGAAAAATCAAAACTAATAAGCAATAAATTGGAAAAAAACATTTTTTTGTTTATATGTATGTTTCTTGGTATTGTTGGGAGTTTCAAATTATGGGATCTGTCCGAATGTGAACTCGCTCTGTTATTCAGTTTACTTGTATTTTTTGTTTGCCTTTATTTACAGTTTGATATTTAAACAATGAATTGTATGTTTCATTACATTTTATAAGTGAAGTTAAATTGAAGTTTAACTGAAGAAAACAAGGCACAGAATCATGACTGGAAGCATAAAATGTTAAAAGTTTGAGGTAAGCGCTTTCACATCAAATACTAGTGCTTCTTCAGACCATATAAAAACTACATCAGCAAATACTTCTAATATATTCACTATATTGCTGATGTAGTTTTTATATGGTCTGAAGAAGTACTAGTATTTGGTGTGAAAGCGCTTACCTCATTAAACTTTTAACATTTTATGTTTCCAGTCATGTTTCTGTGCCTTGTGTTCTTCAGTTACATTTGTTGGCTTGCAGACACAGTTCATTCCTTGGGGATTTTCTTCTTTGTTTCTGGCAGTTAAATTGAAGTTTGTTGCGATTTTCAGGATATTGTATTTTTTGTTTAACTTTAAAATTGATTTATATTTTATTAATATTATTGTAATGCTAGTTTAATTAATTTATTTAACTATGTTAACCAGATGGGAGGGCTGGTCAACTCATCTTTTTTAGCCATCATCTATGTCATATAGTAGTTACACATTTGTTTTTATTTAGGAACTGGTATAGCTGTTTATGTTTTTATTATTGCTTGGTTGGACTTGTGCATTTGGTAAAGACTTACCATTAACTAACATAATTTTGACAATTATTAAAAAAAACGTGTGAGCCGCAGCCTTCTATGGCACAGGGCTTAGCCCCATTTTCCAAGGATGTTTCAGTACTTAGTTCAGATGCAGGAGAGGTCTGGGTAAGAGACCTCTCTGTTCCCACATATTTTGTCCTGTAGTGTAGCTCATAGTAGAAGAAAGAAACTTCACCACATGATGGGCAATCAGGTTACTATGTGTAGAGGTTATGTGGATGTTCATCATGTTATACTGCTGCAGTCATCACACTTGGGTTATCTGCCGTCTGGCGGAATCCCAAAGTCTTGGTCCGGCGTCGGTTGTCGTCGTCGCTTCTTCCCTGACGTCAGTGCGACAGGGGTATAAAAGAGGCAGCCGACGCCATTTTCTCCAGTCTTTCTTGCCGCGTGGTGCCCGAAGCAGAAGCAGTTCGCAAGTGCCGGTCGGCCAGCTCCTGAGATTTTCGAAATTAATTTCAGCCAGAAGTCTTCTTTAAAGCTAAGTACCCCGTTGGGGAAACTTTTCTTTCCTCAGACCGATGTCAGACAAAGTTAATAATTGTACCAAAAAATATGTATAATTGTAAACTAATCCAACAAAGAGCAAAGTAAATGTCCAGGTACCACAATCATGAAAGAAATAATCCACTTTATTGTAGAAATCACAGGAGCAACCACCATAAGCGCTTTCGTCTTAGCCACAAGACTTCATCAGATACTCCTTCCATGTGTAATTAATCTTTTATATAAAACACAATTACTATTAATTAAAATTTTAACGAAACAGTATCCAAATATCACTTCATCTCATCCTAAAAATGTTAAATAAAACATAAAATGCACTTTGATTATAAAAAATTATTTGTGTAAATGAATTTATGAAGAATGTCATATTCATATCAAAATAAAAAAACAATAAAGAACTTTTGTAAACGTTCAGTATTATTTTAAACATAATAACCATAATAGTAAACATCTGTATGCCCTACTAAAATTCACACCAAAGATGCCTTTAACAGAGATGTATTCATTCAATCCAGGGAGTAAATTGGATTTCAACCTAAGTTGCCATTTCAATTCTTTGTTAAGCAACATGTTCCTTACGTCACCACCCCCCCGTGTAATTTCTAACTGTGTCTATAATGCCAAATTTATATCCACTGAAGGACCCACACTGAATGGAATGTTTATACAAAACACTGGTCTCTTTTTTTTATTTTTGACATCATAACAATGTTCATACATCCTATACTTAAATGCCCTTTCCGTTTTACCCACATAGTATGCGGGGCATCCATTACATATGGCCAAATACACCAGCATCTTTGTGTTACAATTACCTTTACAAAATTTTACCCTACTACCAAGACCATTTTCCAACTGTACATATTTCTCCCTAAAAATGTTAAAACATTGTTTACAACTACCACAGGGAACTGTAGCCTTTCCATCATAATTCCCATGAGGTATACAAGACTCAAATATTCTTTTAAATAATTTTAATAATTGTATTTCTTGTGGGAAGCAAATACCTCATAAGGATTTACATTCTTATTGTATTCCTTGCCTAGGCCCAGACCACGACATCTCTGGTTGTCGGTTTTGTGCTAGGTTCAACAAACGTACAATCAAGCGTCGGGCAGATTTCGCCCGACATTATTTTGGCAGAAAAGTTAACTATAGCATGTCGTCGGATCAACTGACATCAGCAGTGATTAAAAAACGCAAGGATAAGGACAGGCAGCCAAGGCCAAGACCAGATACCGAAGCCTCAGCAAGGCCTGCCGCCGGTTCTCTGGTTTTCGGCGAGGCGCCTACGCAGCCCCTGACTACCGCTGATTTAGAAATTCAGACGGCCTCCCAAACTGACTCAGCTGGGCCTCAGGAGCCGGTTCCATCTCTCCCCACGGATGCCATCCCTGACGGTGATCCGGAGATTTTGGACAGGCCTTCAGTTTCTGAAGGTGTTTTCAAACCGACAACTATCTCTATTAATTCTTGTGCTAAACTTAAACTCCCCTTAAAGTCAGGAAACCGGGTCCACAGACCCCCCCACAGGCCCCTATGCTTAAAAAACAGATGCTTAAGATGACTGAGGATTTAATTACCCTTATCAAGGGTTCCCAACCCCCTCCTGACAAAAGGCCTAGACTGGAGGAAGATTAGCCTTCCTCTGACCAAGCATCCATTTCCTCAGCTAACTCTGAGGACCAGGATTACTCCTTCCCTCCTTATGAAGACTCAGATGCTGAAGAGTCCATTCCCTCTGTCTCCCCCCCTGAAGACTACTCTTTTGGGGAAACATTACACACCATGCGGGAACACTTCCACTGGGAAGGCCAAGATTACTCTGACTCTAAGAAAAGACTCCGTGAGTTTCTTCTTCTTCCACAGCATAGACCCCTTGCAATTCCTCCAGTTTTAGACATTTTGGATGATGTTTACACCGAATCTAGTCTAAACCCAGATTCCTTACCTCCTGCACCAGCTATACCAGACAGATACTACCGAGTTCCTGATAGTCATAAGTTTCTATATAAAAGCCCTGTTGCTGACCCGAAACCATTCCCAGGGTCCCAAAGGGGTTAAGGCCTCTACTGCTAAGAATCCACTACCTTCTGAAAGAGATTCCAGAGCATTAGAAAGATGGGGAAGAAAGTGTATACATCTGCCACTTTGGCCATGAGGGCCTTAAACTGCCAATTCCACATGCTGAAATACCAGCAGTACTTGATTGCACAGTTAAAGCAGAAAATGATCCCTCAGACAGATCAACCTGATTTCAAAGAGATGCAGGATTTGCTGCATGCAGCAGAACAGGTGGGAAAGCATACCATACAGTGTGGTTTTGATTCATTGGAAGCCTCATGTAGAGCAGCTGTCACAGGGTCTGTAATATGTAGACATGCTTGGCTAAAAGAGCAAGCCTTACCAGAACATGTCAAAGCAAAGTTATTGGATGCTCCATTGCAGAAAGATGTGTTATTTGGTGTCAAAGCAGAGGAAGTTTTAAAGAAAATGGAAGAAAAGGCAGAATCTATGCAGACAGTTAAAGATTTTTTTACAGGTACAACCTCCTCGTTTCAGCAGAAACTGGCCATCAAAAAACTGGTCCTTTCCTGCATCAGACAGACCCCAAAGGGGTAGGTTCAGACGCCCAAGGGGCAGAGGCCAGCCACAAGGTTCTTTCAGGCCTAGACAATGGCATACAACAACTCAAAGAGGTGGAGACGAAAGATCTCAACCCTTCAGGAAACAAACACAATGACTTCCCCCTTCGTCTGCCAAGCAAAATTGCCCTGGCAGCTCCTTTGGGAGGAAAACTGGCTCTATTTCCACAAAATTGCTGCATCATAACAAAGGACAAATGGGTTGTGGATATTATTACTCAAGGCTACAGATTTCATTTTCACACTTTACCACGGATGAGAGGCATGCCAAATCTGCCTCCAAACCAATGGACAGAGGCGCAAACGCAAATTTCAGCTCTCATGGATATGAAAGCAATTCAGAAGGTACCTACAAAGGAGCAAGGTCAAGTTTTTTACTCAAGACTATTTCTAGTATCAAGAAAAGACAAAGCCTGGAGACCCATTTTAGACCTCTCAATTCTAAACACATACCTGGAGGTACCCAAATTCAAAATGCTCACAATACAGCAGCTTCTTCCCATGCTGGGCAAGGAGTCTTGGCTGGTAACTTTGGACCTCAAAGAGGCATACCTGCATGTCCCTATCAGACAAGATTGCAGAAGATACCTCAGATTTTTGGCAGGTACAACGCATTATCAATTCTCTGCATTGCCCTTTGGCTTATCTACTGTGCCCAGAGTATTTACGAAATGCCTGGCATCAGTAATTGCATACTGCAGACAATGAGGAATACAAATTTATCCATATCTGGACGACTGCCTGATCCAAGCGGACAGCAAGGACATTCTATTACAGCATCTGGCATTTGTAATAAAGCTGCTCAGTTGCCTAGGGTACACAGTAAACAAACAGAAGTCAAAACTAATACCCTCACAACAGATAATATTCCTGGGTGCCAGCTTAAATACAACGGCCCAGATGGCTTATTTCACGCCAGACAAACAAAAACAATTGACTCAATACTTCAAAAAGATGGCAACTTTTACCCAGCTCACTACAAGGAAAATCCTGCAGGCATTGGGGTTCATGGCATCCTGCATTCAACTAATCCCATATGCAAAGCTGCATATGAGGAAATTACAATGGTACCTGAAAAGTGTATGGACTCAACACAGGCACAGCCTCGAAACAAGTATACCTCTCATTCCCAGCCTTCAAAAAAGAGTTCCTATGGTGGGCTCAAGCATGTCAAATAAACAAGGGTCTTCCTTTTGTCTTACCTCCAGCAAAGCAAACTATGACAACAGATTCTTCAGACTATTCCTGGGGAGCACACATGGCAGGACAGTGCATACAGGGCAAATGGTCTGCAAAACAAATGCATCTACACATCAACCAAAAGGAGATGCTAGCTGTGCAAAATGCAATGACAGCCTTCAAGGACCTCTTGCATCCAGGACAACTACAACACCACAGTTATGTGGTACATAAACAAACAGGGAGGAACACACTCCAACCCTTTATGCAGACAGGCAATGACCTTGTGGAACACAGCATTGACTTACCAAGTTCAACTGCAAGCACAATTCCTGCCAGGAAAGGAAAACATATTGGCAGACGAATTAAGCAGAAATATGGCAGATCCTCACGAGTGGAGACTACACCCACAAGTATTTTCAATGATAACTCAAAGGTGGGGACGCCCAGACATAGATCTATTTGCCTCCCCCAACAACTGCCAACTACAGAAATTTTGCACAAGGACTTATCATTCCCTAGCCTGGAAAGTGGACGCCCTATCATTCAGTTGGACAGCATTGACATTCTGTGCCTTCCCACCACTACCTCTGTTGACCAAAGTATTACTGAAAGTCAGATCAGAGAGACCACGAATGATCCTCATTACTCCGGACTGGCCACATCAGCACTGGTACCCATTACTAAGGAACTTGACTCACAGCCCTCCATGGATCTTGCCGCAATTGCCACTTCTGTTGACCAAGCAAAACTCTCAGATCCTTCACAGTCAGCTCAGGACTTTAAATTTAGCTGCATGGAGAATACCTTGAATTATCAATCAGCACTTCTCTCAAAGGACGTCCTGAATGTCATTTTGGAGGCCAGGAGGCCCAGCACCAGAAAAACTTACTCAGACAAATGGAAAAGATTTTGTGCATGGAACCAGGCTAAAGGCCAAAATCCTTGGATACCAAACATTCCTCAAATACTGCAATACTTAACTGAGATACTACACAAAGGCCTTTCTCTCTCATCCATTAAGATACATGCTTCAGCCATTTCAGCTCAATATAATACGGATCCTCCCATATTCTCACACCCTTTACTAAGGCAGTTTCTCAGAGGGGCAAATAATATAAGACCCCCCAGGAAACCCCCAACGCCAGCTTGGGACCTCAACTTCGTTTTAGAAAAATTAACACACTACCTCCTTTCGAACCAGCATTCTCAGAAGAACTACAATACTTGTCATGGAAAACAGCTCTGTTGCTGGCCATCACCTCAGCACGCAGGGTCTCAGAACTACAGGCACTTATGGCAGTGGAACCTTTCATCATTTTCCATCAGGACAGAGTCTCTTTATGAACTAACCCTACCTTTATGCCAAAGGTAGTATCCATTGTGGCTTTGAATCAGACCATTCATTTACCCACCTTTTATCCAAACCCCCAGAATAAAGGAAAAAGACTCATTCACTCTTTGGACATTCACAGACAGCTACGTTACTATTTAGATAAGACAAAGACCTTCAGAAAAACTGACCAGCTCTTTGTATCCTATGCTGCAGGTTCACAAGGAAAGGCTATTTCAAAACAGACCATCTCCAAATGGATAGCACATTGTATCCGCTTTTGCTACTCACACCATGGGAAAGCAGTGCCTGTTAATATTAGGTCCCATTCTACCAGGGCTACAGCAACCTCAGCAGCCTTTCTCAGGGGGGGTCCAACCAAGGACGTTCTGGAGGCAGCTACTTGGAGTTCAGTGCACACCTTTACCAAGCACTACCACCTTCCATTATACTCAAAAACCAGAGCTGGTTTTGCCACTGCAGTTCTGCAGGGCATCCTAGCATCGCCTAACCCAGTTTAGTACCAGCCACCCACCCATAGCTTTGGGATTCAACCCAAGTGTGATGACTGCAGCAGTATAACACGATGAACATAGTACAGTTTTGTACCTACCGTAAATGTAGATGTTCAAGTGTATATACTGCTGCAGTCCAGGTTACCCTCCCACCATCCCCTCTACATACAAGGGTGTTAGTTATAACTCCATGTAAATCAATCAATTGGATGCTTGTCTATATGGTTTATTTGCTAACAGCTAGTACTTTTGTTTATCTACTAAGGTATTTTTTCTTACTTATTTGTATTGCCTTCCTAGTTGGGGGCACCTGACATCTGGGGCAAGAAAAACTGAAGAAAATGGCATTGACTGCCTCTTTTATATACCCCTATCACACTGACGTCAGGGAAGAAGCGACGACAACCGACGCCGGACCAAGACTTTGGGATTCGGCCGACTGCGGGACCGCCTGACAGCAGATAAGTGTGATGACTGCAGCAGTTTATACACTCGAACATCTACATTTATGGTAGGTACAAAACTGTACTTTTCCTTAGCTGCCTTTAGGAAATCCCACTTTGTACTCTTTATTTTTTAATTTATTTTATATTTGTTGACCGGGCTAATCCAACTGGATGCATGTTCATTTTCAGTGGAGGTCCGAGGAGAAAAGCTCCAGTAAAAAAAACATCTTAAAGACATATTAAAAACATCCTTGTAAAAAAGCATAGAGATATATCGTACAACTATTAGAAAATAAACATTAATATAGAATGATGCATCCGCAGATTAACAAAAATTTACAATTTACATATTTTGATTTGTAAAAATTTACAAATACCAAAACATAATTTAAAGAAAGTACCATTAAAAAGTTAGTTAAAGAATCGAACATGGAAAGTGGTACTCAGGAATGATAATGTTAGAAATTAAGAGGAAAGATCAGTTTATAGAGAGTTACATAAAGAGGTTTATAGTTCAGAATATTCTGTTTTAAATGAAACAGGAAAATTAGTGAATAACAGTTAGTCAGGGTTGGTACAAGAGCATAACCAGTGGTTAGAGAGGAAATGTTTTAGGTTAGTTTTAAATAGTGGGAGAGAGGTTAGGGTTGTAAGGTCTTGTGGTAATTGATTCCAAATTTTACCAACTGAGTTAGAAAATATGGAGTCGCCTGCTGAGTTATATGATAAGGAAGTGTAAATCAACATTTTGTTAGCGGAACGTAGATTCCTCAGGTTGTTATATGACCTTATGAAGGTAGAAAGAATTGGTGTGTTGTTGGGTTGGTATAGGGCTTTGGTATAGGTTGAATGCCTGTAATATGCCAGGCATTAACAAACATGTTTCCATCTCCAGTATTCTTAAATGTAAATCTTATCTTATTTGAATGGTTAACTATTGTTACATCTTGGACATTGATGGATAGAAACTGTAATATAGGTTACCAGGTGTTTGTTTTTATGTTAAGTGTATATTTTAACAAAACAAAACATTACATTTATACATACTTTCAAGGTTTTCAATGTTTTAACTTTTGAAAGAATATGTATTTTATATATATTTATGTTAAGTATTTGTGTAAATATCTAAAGCATTTATATTGATTTTAAGTGTTTATAAAGATACATATATATATATATATATATTTATACATTTTTATAAATATATTTATACATCACTGCATACATATTATATGCAATGGTTTCATAAGATAGGAGGCGTTTATTTTAATTTAACCTGTATTAATTATATTATGAATGACTCAAAGATAGCTTCAAGCTGATTGGAGAATTTTTAATGAGAATACCTTAATAAGGAAATGTGTTTTCAAAGCAGGTTTACTCTGATGAAACCTACGGATTAGATCGGTGAAAGCGCTTAGTGTGTACAAAATATATGTTCGTGCCTTGCTGCTATTACAATTTTGTGTTGTCAGTTTTGTCATCGCATCACTGGTTATTAAAAGGTCACATCGTGATTGCAGTCGCCTTGGAATTATTTCTTAGTTATATTCTCTAATGTCCCTGTTATTGGCCATGACTATCCAATTCTTAAATAGTATATTGACTATATTCTTACTTGAATTATTGAAAGTTTTTTATAAATGCATTATTAAAGTTATCCTGTATTCCAGGTTCCACCCTAATCACATCATTTAATTGTCACCATTTAAATTATTGGTACTCCCTAAATAATCAATGTTGGTCCTAACATCCTTTTCATATTGGTATAGCAAGGGTAAAAAATCCCCCTTTTCACATTTGTTTGTTAATTCAGTCATAATGTCAGTCACTAGGTTAAATGGGTATCCTCTTATAAACATTTCTTTTAAAATGTCACATTCATTTAGAAACCTGTCAAATAGTGTAACCATCCATGCAGCTCTTACAAACTGCCCTTTCACCACTACTTTCTTTTGTTTATAAGGGTGAGAACTATCGTAGTGTAGGAACCTATTTGAATATGTGGATTTTCTAAAAATCTCTAATTTAAACACTTTATGTTGCCTATTCTTCATTAACATAACATCCAGGTATGAAATTTCATCTACACCGGTTGTATGGGGAAACTTTAAAAATACAGTGGAATTATTCACATATTCTAAAAATTCATCAATAATATCAGGAGGTCATACCCAAAAAATAAAAATGTCATCTAAAAATCGCATATAGCACTTACAGTACAAAAAATAGGGTGAATTCAATAAAAACTTCTTTTCCCACTGGAGCATAACAATGTTGGCGTATAAACCACCACAAGCTGAAACCATTGAAACCCCTTCAACTTGCAAAAAGAACTCATTATCAAATAAAATAAAGTTGTTCTATAATACTGTCTTAACAATTGTTCATACACATTTACACTGCTTTGGGGTATTCCCTTATCTAAAAGATAATCACAAAACCACTCGATACCAAGTTTATGTGGTATAACAGTGTAAAAAGGTCTTTTACGTCAATGGTAATAAACACGCTGCCAGCTATATAATCAAGAGTGTTAATTCTTGTAAGAAAATCCCATGAGTCTCAATGTCTTTCATCTGATAATTCTTTCAATTTAATGTCCAAGAATTTTGCAGTTGGTTGTGTGATAGACCTTCGATCATCGACTATGGGTCTCATGGGTGGTTCGCCCAAGTCTTGGTGAATTTTGAGCAGGCCAAAAATGGTGGGTATTTTAGGGGGGATTGCAGTCATATAGTTAAGCTCATCAGTGGATATGCTTCCATCAATAAGTAAGTCATTCAATTCACCTCTAACCTTTCTATAAGCACTATTATCTTCATTAAGTGATACCTTTTTGTAAGATGTGCCATTTAAAATCTTTTTCATTTTTTCCTTATACAAATTAAGATCTATGATCACATTGCCCCCGCCCTTATCCAGTTTAACAATTCTCATCCCTTTATTAGCTTTTAGTTTTTTCAAATATTCATTTTCATCACTAGACAAATTAAGCGTATTATTACTGAAGTTCTTACCTCCTAAATTCCAAAAATCAATTTCACACAAATTCTCAAATGACTGTAAAGAAGGGTGAAGGGGGGGGGGGGGGTTATAAGTACTAGAAATGTATAATGGATTTTTTGTATACTCAACATTATGAAACAAAATGCTTAAATTACATTTTCTGTTTTAGATCAACAGTTTTGCAGTATCCACGGTATCCAGAAAACTGAACCATTTAACTTCTTAATACAGCCTGCTACTTGGTGCAAGGACAAATCATGTGCCTATGCCACTAATGACCTGCAATTGCTTGAAAAAGTACAGTTGTACAAGTCCTTCTTACCTGTAACAGGTGTTCGAATGTCATACTGTCTTAGCAGCATATATATATATATATATATATATATATATATATACATATATATATATATATATATATATATATATATATATATATATATATATATATATATATATATATATATATATATATACATATACACACACACACACACACACACATATATATATATATATATATATATATATATATATGTGTGTGTAAAATTTTTTTTTTATTCATGACGTAATGACATCTCAACAGTACTATATTCTGGACAATGTGCTGCATTCCCCATCTTGTGCACAAAAAGGGCTGGTCAGGTGACCCTTTTCATTTGGTCTCCAAATAAGCAAGAGTAAGCCAACAATAGTATGTTAATCAAGTAAACAAGATAGCCTTTCACCTCTAATGGAATGGAGTACACAGTGTGTAGTGGAGCATGCTAGACAAAGCTAGTGAAATGTGTTGTGAAACCCAGGAAGTTGGTACAATTAAGCCATAACAGCCTCAACAGATAAATCCTTACTATTCACCTCCTTAAATGCCCAAAGCATAGCTAACAAAAGTCCCTAATCTCCATGCCTGGCTTGCACACAATAAACCAGATATCCTGTCTGTCTCTGAAACTTGGTTGAAACCCCATATAAAAGATACTGAAGTAATACCACCCAATTACTCAATCATTAGAAAAGATAGAACCCACAAAAAAAGGAGGCGGAGTAGCCCTCTTATACTTATCCTCCTTATCAGTTACTCCTTATAACAAACCCACACCCCAGTTTAATAAAGCCGAACTACTTTTAGCCCTACTTCAAGTTAACCAACATAAACACATATGTATAGTCTCCCTTTACATCCCTCCTGGTGACAATACTTCTACACTTGAGGACATCCTCTCCTGGCTTTCTGTTAACATTAACATGGAAACAATAATTCTGGGGGACACTAATATCAACTGGTCCTCTATACAGTCTCCCACAAACCCACTTAACATTAACCTCTATATATTCTCACAACTGATCAACTCCATAACCAGGCCCTCAAAACAAGTCCATAATGGTAGTATCCTTGACTGGATTTTAGTCTCCCCCCCTCATTATTTCTCAGACAGTGGCACCTTTCCCGATTCCCTTAGTGATCACTTACCCACATTCATACGTCGTTTGCCCTCTTCATTGCATCTTACACACACTTATATTACTATACGCCACCAAAAAACTTTCAATCCCATTACCTTCTCCAACTCTCTAAAAGCAATAAACTGGAATACTTTAAAAACTTTACCACTGGAACAAGCAGTCATCCACTTCAACACAACCTTCTTGAACCGCCTAGACCACCATGTTCCTTTAAGGACAAAAAGAATAAAAAACAAAACTGCTCCTTGGCTAACAAAAAACACACTGGCAACCATGCACCTCAGAGATAAAGCTTTGGCATATTACCAAAAACTTAGGACTTCCCTCACTCATAATGAATTCAAAATGCTTAGGAACAAAGTAAAAAAATTAATCATCATAGATCGACATAACTATTTTTCTATACCCCAAAACAATAACAAAACAAACCCCCAAAAGTTTTGGAAAGGCATCTCCACCCTCCTTAACCCCAGCAAATCAGACAACCCTAGCCCAGACCCTGAAGCTCCAGACATAGATCTGGCTAACTCAGTTCAATACTTTTTTCATTGATTCCATATCCAAACTAACCTTATCATTCTCATCCTCTAACACCACCACACCCTCCACACTATCCCCATCATCCTCTTTCAATCCTATACCTCCTGTACCCCCCATCTCTGCTTCCCCCCCTATTTCCCCTCCATCACCACCCCTCAATACCCCCTCCTGTCAGCTTCCACCATTCTCACTCAAACCTGTACCCACATCCACCATAAAAAAACTCCTCCTGAAACTGAAACCATGCTCTCATGCCCCCGATAACATTCCTTCATACTATCTTGCTATAGCTGCAGAAGCCATTGCCTACCCCATCAGTATTCTAATCAACCGCTCCATTCAAGAAAGTTTAGTACCCCAAATCTGGAAAAAGGCTTATGTCGTACCTTTGCACAAAGGTGGCAACAATAATAACATAACTAACTTCCGTCCCATCGCCATCCTGTCCCCCATCTCTAAACTCCTGGAAAAGTGTATCCACCTACAACTCTTACCATATCTCATAGATAATAATCTACTTACTCCCACACAACATGGCTTTAGACCCGGTCACAGCACTATGACTGCCCTTCTCTCCTTCCTGGAAACTGTGAATAAAGCACGAGACTCGGGCCACATTGTCTCAACCCTTTTGCTAGACCTCTCCAAGGCCTTCGACACCATCTCCCACAATCTACTCCTAACTAAACTCTCTAAGCTTAACCTGTCACCTTCCTCTCTGAATTGGTTCACTAGCTACTTATCTAATAGATGCCAAGCTGTAAAATGGAAAAAAGACACCTCCCCATTCCGTAATACCCCAACTGGTGTCCCTCAAGGATCCATACTAGGCCCCCTTCTTTTCAATATATTCATAAATGACTTCCATAACTCCATCCCCTTCACTAACATCATCCAATATGCCGATGATTCAACTATTATCTGTTCTGCTACCTCTTTACCTACCCTTCTAAAGCTCACACAAGATGCATTCTTAACCACCGAACTATGGATGAAAAAAAATCACCTCGCACTAAATGCATCTAAAACCAAACTAATGCTATTCACCCCATCCAAAGCCACCTCTTATAATATAAGTACATTCCCTATCACTAGTCATAGAAATACACCCATCGAACTCGTTTCAGAGGCCAAATTATTAGGTGTCCAAATTGCAAATTCTGCTCCCATCTTCAACTTAATATAAAAAAAACCCACAAAAAAATAGGTATGCTCTACTGACAAAATCGCTATTTAACACCCTCCACTAAAATCACCCTCTCCACCACATTTCTCATCTCCTCCCTCCTCTATGGTGCCCCACTCCTAACTAGCCTACAATCTTCACTCAAATCACAACTCTCCTCTTGCTATAACAAAATTGCCAAGTTTGCTACTGGCCATAAGTCCTCTTCACACCATTGCTCATCTCTCCACAAACTAAAATGGTTGGAACTCACCAATCATCTTACCTATACTCAACTTACTGTTGCCCACAAGCTAATTTTCTACCCTTCCCTCTACCTTCAAAATGCACCTCCCTGATAGACTACTTAGATCTAACAACCAAAACCTAATAGAACTATATAAACCATCTCGTCCCCCAGGAAAAAATCTCCTATCCTATAGTCTAGCTCGTCTCTGGAACTCCCTACCACTACCCATCCGCACCACCTCAAACATCCGTTCTTTCAAAAAATCTCTTCACTCACATCTATTTTCCCAGTGGGAATGCTCTTGCTATCACCTCATATAATCTCCTCTCCTCTCTTCTTTTCTCCTCCTATCTCATACATCGTGATGTCACTTGTTTAAGCCTTGATACCGATTGCATAACATGCACCTCTGTAAATTTTATTCTCTCTTTTGATTGTATATTAATCACTATTCTGTTGTATTTGTAATTGTTTTTACTAGGCTTTTGTAACTATAACAATTTGTAACAAGATATTTCACTGTAATTTTCTGCTTGGAGCTTTTCTCCCCATTGCATCCCTACCGATTGCATAACATGCACCTCTTAGTGTAACATACCATATATGTAAAGTCACCTCTGTTATCATATTGTAAATTTTATTCTCTCTTTTGATTGTATATTAATCACTATTCTGTTGTATTTGTAATTGTTTTTACTAGGCTTTTGTAACTATAACAATTTGTAACAAGATATTTCACTGTAATTTTCTGCTTGGAGCTTTTCTCCTCAGGACTCCATTGAAAATGGGTTCTTTGTGACCCAATGGACTATCCTGGTAAACCAACTGCAAATAAATAAATAAATATGTCATACCCATTAGAGAGTTTTAACTTTCAGGGATTTGCAGCAGGATACTCTGGCACAAAATAGATTAAAGACCACCATTCTGTTAGTTTTTTTTCAGTGTAGCTCTGTGCTGAATTTGAATTTGATGGATTGTCTCTTTTAACGTGTTGAATTCTAGTCCTATTAGCTTAACGTTGACAAAAGTGCAACTTTGTCTGATGAAATGGATTTATTATTTGTGAAATAATGACTAATTAGTAAAGTTATATGTGCTGGATCTGAGCTGCGTTTCCTATCATTGGCTTAAGTCATATACCAACCATGTATCGAAACAGGGTATAATGTATGAGTGTGAAGCTGTACATTTGATACTTACATGTAAAAGGCCAGTATGTCCATCTCCCTTTTGGGGTCCTTGATAAGTCTTTCAAGGAATTTTCCTTGGAACATTTTGGTACATAGTTCATTTAAGTCTGCCATTCTCCTTTTAAGGATTTCATTGCAACTTAATGCTGAATATGCAGAATTTAACTGCAATACATTGTCCCTCTCTCACACACAGTTTTTTCTTCTCCAGTTTTGTCTGCTGTAGCTGTCCATTAGTTGATTCTGGTGTCTGCCTTCATTCGTCAGGTCTGCGTACACCTCCTAGCCATCCCTGGACTAATTCCGAAAATGGTTGGGGCCACCAGTTGGGTCAAAGCATCTGGGTCTGTGTCACATTGCTGAAGGGAGTATTTTTCTCTTTGTCCCCACCCAGTGTATGCCCCTGTAGCACCCTGTAGATGGGGACATGCAGTGGGCAGACTGAGCTAGTCATCTCCTCACTTCTGCAAGGAGCTGATGTATGCATGCTGCCCCACCCACTCTTAGGAAGCATTTTACATTTGTTTCCCTGAACTCTGCCAAAGACATCTATGTTGTGTTCCCTGTGTGTACGTCTCAAACTCCTCCCCTGCCAGTACTTTCATTTTTGAGCTGCTAAATTAACCTGGGTTGTATGGATCATAGTCTAGCCTTTATTCCTCTGCTCTGGTTATTTGTTGCTTTGATGAAATATATAGGATGTAAAATATATTTCACACCTGTGTAGTTTGAGGATATAGTCAGTTGCTTTTCTGAGAGCTTATTTTGTTTTCATTTTCCAGGTGATACTGCTTGGCTGCTGTATGATACCTATGGATTTCCTGTGGATCTTACTAGTCTGATAGCAGAGGAACGAGGTTTGGAAGTAGATATGCATGGCTTTGAGGAAGAGAAGAAAGCTGCTCAAGTATGTAAATGTTCATCGAGTACGAAGTGTAACTCCTAAATGTAACCTGCTTGCAATAGATTTTACTTAAAAAAAAAAAAAAAAAAAGTTTGGGTGGGTACGAGAATAACACAACTTGACAAGCTTAGAGTAGTGGTTTTGTCAGGGAGTTTAGTAGTGTTAGTGTATAGAGGTGCAGTTTAATTGATCCAGATGGTAAAAATTTGAGAAAAGATAAAATTTTTTGAAATTGAATTACTGACAATAAAATGGAAAAGACGCTTGCCTTATAATTGTTATTAGATGATCTTAAGTAGGCGGTGTACATTAAATGGCAGTAATAGGAGAGCCTTCTGAGATGTTAAAATAAATAAATAAACAGTGTCTGGAAAACCAGACCTTATCGTGCCCATTTACAAGCATGTGGTCAAGTCTATCGTGGTATGCCTATTACAGTTCTGGAAAACGCAGGTCCTGGAGGGCATTGAACAACAGAAAGCTGTGCAGGGAATGGCATAAAAATGCAACAGGTTGTGTGCACTAGCATCATCATCATCATCATCTTCTTTCGGCTGTTCCTGTTTGGGGTCGCCTCAGCGGATCAACTGCTTCCATTTCTTCCTGTCCTCTGCATCATGCTCTTTCACACCAACCGCCTGCATGTCCTCTCTCACCACATCCATAAACCTTATCTTAGGCCTTCCTCTTTTCCTCTTACCTGGCAGCTCCATCCTTAGCATCCTTTTCCCAATATACCCAGCGTTCCTCCTCAGCACATGTCCAAACCAACGCAATCTCGCCTCTCTTGCTTTGTCTCCAAACTGTCCGACCTGAGCTGACCCTCTAATATACTGATTCCTAATCCTGTCCGTTCTAGTCACACCCAGTGCAAATCTTAGCATCTTTACCTCTGCCACATCCAGCTCTGACTTCTGCCTTTTCGTCAATGCCACCGTCTCCTACCCATATAACATAGCTGGTCTCACTACCCTCTTGTAGACATTCCCTTTCACTCTCACTGGTACCCGTCTGTCATAAATCACTCCTGACACTCTTCTCCACCCATTCCACCCTGCCTGTAATCTCTTCTTCACCTCTCTTCCACACTCACCATTACTCTGAACTGTCGATCCCAAGTACTTAAACTCATCCACCTTTACCAACTCTACTCCCTGCATCCTCACCATTCCTCTACCCTCCCTCTCATTTACACACATATATTCTGTTTTAGCCCTGCTGACCTTCATTCCTCTCCTCTCTAAAGCATATCTCCACCTCTCCAGGATCTCCTCAAACTGGTCCCTACTTTCACTACATATCACAATGTCATCTGCAAACGTCATAGTCCATGGGGCATCCTGTCTGATCTCATCTGTCAACCTGTCCATCACCACTGCAAATAAGAAAGGGCTCAGAGCTGATCCTTGATGTAATCCCACCTCCACCTTAAACGTATCTGTCACCCCCACCGCAGTCCTCACCAATGTCACACTACCCTCGTACATATCCTGTACCACTCTTACATACTTCTCTGCCACTCCCGACTTCCTCATACAATACCACAACTCCTCTCTAGGCACCCTGTCATATGCTTTCTCCAAGTCCACAAAGACACAATGCAACTCCTTCTGACCTTCTCTGTATATTTCCAACAACACTCTCAGAGCAAATATTGCATCTGTAGTGCTCTTTCCTGGCATGAAAACATACTGCTGATCACTAATCATTCATTCTTAACCTAGCTTCCACTACTCTTTCCCATAACTTCAAGCTGTGACTGATCAGTTTTATCCGTCTGTAGTTACTGCAGCTCTGCACATCACCCTTATTCTTAAAGAAAGGTACCTAAACACTTTTTCTCCACTCCTCAGGCATCTTCTGACTTTCCAAAATTCCACTGCCATTTCTCCTAAGCACCTCCATGCTTACACTGGTATGTCATCTGGGCCAACAGCCTTTCCATTCTTCATCCTCTTCATAGCTGTCCTTACTTCCTCCTTGCTAATCTGTTTCACTTCCTGATTCACTATCCCCACATCATCCAGCCTTCTGTCTCATTCTCTTCGTTCATCAGCCCTTCAAAGTACTCTTTCCATCTACTCAACACACTGTCCTCACTTGTGAGTATGTTTCCCTCACTATCCTTTATCACCCTTACCTGTTGCACATCTTTCTCAGCTCTGTCCCTCTGTCTAGCTGTTAAATAAAATCAAGAGATCAATACACAGGAGGTTCAGGTTCAAAAGTTTACTAGTGTACACCAGGAGGCAAAAAACGTACAAGTACAGAATTTTGTCTGACATAAAACAGGAAGTATACAATTTTATAGTCTTTACATTCAAGTTGTGCCCACCTTACTGGCGTGGTATGTCACAGGGCATCTACATCACTTTAGCTTACAGTCCTTTATTCATAAAATACTGCTGATGCTGTATATTTAAAAAAAGTTTTCCTCTGGTAACAATACGACCTTGCTATCCACCTGGTCAGACATAATGTCTTTCTGTAAAGTTACTTCTTCAAGGCTTCAAACTAGTCCGAATACAATAGCAGATTCAGTCTTTTAATACACTTCTTTGTTCCCTGTAACACTTTCCCAACAGCTGCGTGTTATCTTAGTAACACATAGACAAGGCCAAATCATCCCAGCAGGAAAGAGCAGAAGATTTCATTATTTCACATATTTAATTTCCTGACCCAGCAGATAATTACTTGTGAAAAGCATAAACATTAAGACTTGCTGAGCTGGCAGCTGCCAGGGTCAGAGGTCAACTTGCTACAAGCCACACTGCAGTTTCAAAACTACTTGCAATTACACATGAATTCATCCTTTTTGTTATATCATTAATAGAATAAAATGCATTACATACTACTTTGCTTTTAAACTAGCATTTCACATATATTCAAATGCATATTTTTCTAACATTTTCCCTCCTATTAATTCTTTTTATTCTATTTTGAAGTATGCATAATGTCATTTCGTCTCCTAACCTCTTCCACTAAGGATTTTCAGCCAGGTGAGTCATTTAATCTATACTTCAGAAAAAGTTTTCGTCTGAGATCAGGTTTTCAATCTCATTATCTTGATACGTAGTTTCAGTAACAGATACATCAATAAAATCTTTGATTAATCTTTTCATGCAGGGAATTCCACAACAGACACATGCTCCTATTAGGAGTATACCCACACAAATAGCAATCAGAATATTCATTAGGATGGAACCCCACCCCCCAAATAGATTCTGGAAAAAGTCCGTCAGTGGGTTTGGGCCTGGTTCAGTCATGGCTGATACTTGCTGAATTACCTCTAGGTGGTTGTTAATTTCATGCCTATTGTCTGGTATGTATGCACAGCATTCTTCTTTGATAAGCGCACACGTACCACCTCTCACCGCTAGGGTGGAGTCAAGAGCCATTCGATTTTGTAGCACAACAGTTCTCATTGCATTCAGTTCATCAGTCACCAGTTCTGGGGCAGAGAAAGTTGCATTACTCATTACTTCGAGAAGTTTCGACAGTTTCCTCAACTCCCAGATTGATTTGACTGCTCCATATGCTGGGAATATTCCTGCCCAAGATACAACACTGTCACTCAAGTCCATATGAGTCAATTTGCTTTTGTCTTTTACGTTATTATGGTCTTTCCAGCCAGCTTCGATCCGTCCTACTGGATTTACAGGTTTCTCGACTGGACCTTCAGGTTTTCCGGCTGCTTCTCTCATGTTTCGTATCTTACCCAAAGGTAATTCTGCAGTATGTCTTATAGCCGGAACCAGATAACCCAAAAAACAACTGCCGGACCAATTCTCAGGTAGCCATTTGTATGCTTTTTTCCCACAAATAAAATAACAATTTTCTACTTTAGTACTAATACGCATTAACCCTGCATGAAACATTTTTTGGTCTATAACTGACAATTGTTTAAATAAAACAGGATTCTTGTGAATTTCATTCATGGTTGTTTTCAGTGAGTTCAAATATGAGTCATAATTAGTATTGCAAAGAGTATTGCCATTACTAGTCTTAATATAACACCGATAAGATATTGTTATATTACAATTGCTCCAGCCCACCTGGAGAGTGTAATTTTTATAGAAACATACAAATGTTCATTGTGCATACAGCTGCAGTCATAACAGATGGGTTTTCCTGCCATCAGGTGGGTCCTCGGTCGGCCGAATTCCAAAGTCTAGGTCTGGCGTCGGTTGTCGTCGCTTCTTCCCTGACGTCAGTGCGACAGGGGTATAAAAGAACCAGCCGACGCCATTTTCTTCAGTCTTTCTTGCCATGCGGTGCCCGAAGCAGAAGCAGCTCGCAAGTGCCGGTCGGCCAGCTCCTGAGATTACGAATATTTTTCAACCGAAGACTTCTTGAAAGCTAAGTACCCTGTTGGGGAAACTTTTCTTGCCCAGACCGATGTCAGACAAAGTTAATAATTGCATTTCATGTGGGAAGCAAATACCGCATAAGGATTTCCATTCCCTCTGTATACCTTGCTTAGGCCCAGACCATGACGTCTCGGCCTGTCGTTTTTGTGCTACATTCAACAGACGCACTATTAAGCGTCGGGCGGAGTTCGCCCAACACTATTTTGGCAAAAAGTTTAATTACAACATGTCGTCGGATACTCCGACTACAATTTTGAGTAAACGACGTAAAGATAAGGACCGACATACGAGGTCCGCGACTTCTACCGACACCACGCTAAAGCCGACTACATGTGCTCCGGTTCTCAGCGAGGCCTCGCAGCCCCTGACTACCGATGACACTTCATTAGCAGTGTCTTCTGTGCCCAGGTCGCAGGCTCTTCGGCCCACCCGACTACAGATGCTGAAGTCACTCTTGGCGGGGAAACTCAGAGTTCAGACAGGCCTGCCACCTCTCAAGGTGTCTTCAGGCCTTCTTCTTCTTTTTCCATTAAGGCTTACACTAAATCTAAAGCAGCCATGCATTCTAAAAGACAAGCTCCACAGGGCCCCTCTCAAGGCCCCATGCCTAAAAGGCAAATGCTCAAAATGGCTGAGGATTTGATTACACTTATCAGGGGTTCTCAACCCCCCTCGGACAAAAGGCCCAGAGTGGAGGAAGAATACCCTTCCTCAGACCAGGCCTCCATTACTTCAGAACATTCTGAGGACCAGGAACATTCTTACTCCCCTTTCGAAGATTCTGATGCAGAGGAGTCCATTCCCTCTGTCTCCCCCCCCGAGGATTACTCTTTTGGGGAAACCTTGCATACCTTGAGGGAACACTTCCACTGGGAAGGCCAAGAGTACTCAGACTCCAAGAAAAGGCTCAGGGATTTCCTCTTGCTCCCTCAGCACAGGCCTCTGGCTATACCTCCTGTCTTAGACATACTAGATGATGTGTATTCAGAGGCCAGCCTTCACCCAGATTCTTTACCTCCAGCTCAAGTCAAGCCTGACAGGTATTACCAGGTTCCTGATTCACACCAATTCCTATACAAAAGCCATGCGGCTGACCCAGAAACTATTTCACAGGATCCCAAGGGAATTAAGGCCTCCACTGCCAAAAATCCATTACCTTCAGAGAGAGATTCCAGAGCTTTAGAAAGGTGGGGGAAAAAGGTATACACCTCGGCCACTTTAACCATGAGGGCCTTAAACTGTCAGTTCCGTGTGTTAAACTATCAACAGTTTTTGTTATCTCGGTTGAAAAGCAAAATGTCACAACCTGAACAACCAGACTTGAAGGAGTTGCAGGATTTGTTGCATAGTGCAGAGCAAGTGGGTAAACATACCTTGCAATGTGGTTTTGATGCTTTAGAGGCCTCTTGTAGAGCTGCTGTTACAGGATCAGTCATACGTAGACATGCTTGGCTCAAAGAGCAAACCTTACCAGATCATGTCAAAGCTAAATTAATAGATGTACCTCTTCAAAAAGATGTATTGTTTGGTGTTAAAGCTGGGGAGGTATTAAAGAAAATGGAGGAAAAGGCAAAATCAATGCAAACAGTGAAAGATTTCCTACAGGTACAACCGCCACGTTTCAGTAGAAATTGGCCTTCAAAGAATTGGTCCTTTCCAGTTACGGACAGACCTCAAAGAGGTAGATACAGGCGCCCGAGAGGTATAGGGCAATCTCAAGGATCATTTAGAGGCAGACAATGGCAAACACCTACACCAAGAGGGGGTGAGGATAGTTCACAGCCATTCAGAAAGCAGACCCAATGACTTTCCCCTTTGCATGCCAAGCAAGGCTCAAATGGCAGCACCTTTAGGCGGAAAACTGGCATTATTTTCAAAAAAATTGGCATATTGTCACAAAAGACAAATGGATCCTGGACATTATAGACAGAGGCTACAGATTCCACTTTCACACCCTTCCAAAAATGAGAGGCATGCCAAACCTGCCACACAATCAAAGGGCAGAGGCACAAAAACAAATTTCAGATCTCATGGACATGAAAGCTATTCAAGAGGTACCTGCACAAGAACAGGGTCAAGGTTTTTATTCCAGACTATTCCTGGTAACAAGGAAGGGCAAAGATTGGAGACCTATTTTGGACCTATCCATCCTAAACACATATGTACTCGTACCAAAGTTCAAGATGCTCACATTACAGCAGCTTCTTCCCATGCTGGGCAAGGAGTCTTGGCTGGTAACATTGGACCTCAAGGAGGCATACCTGCATGTCCCAATCAGACAAGATTGCAGAAGATACCTCAGATTTCTTGCAGGTTCATCCTATTATCAATTCTCTGCATTGCCCTTTGGCTTATCTACTGCTCCTAGAGTGTTCACGAAATGCCTGGCATCAGTAATTGCCTTCTGCAGACCTCAAGGGATACAAATATACCCATATCTGGATGACTGCCTAATCCAAGCGGACAACAAACGCACTCTTCTGAAACACCTGGCGTTTGTAATAATGTTGTTGAAATCTCTGGGATACATAGTCAACAAAAAGAAGTCAAGACATTAGTCTCAAACGATAATTTTCCTGGGTGCCAGCTTGAATACAAACACCCAGATGGCCAACCTCATGCCAGAGAAACAAGGGCAATTAACTAAGTACTTCAGAAAACTGGCAACCTTCACCAGGCTGACTGCAAGGAAAATCCTGCAGGCTCTGGGATTCATGGCATCTTGCATCCTGCTAATCCCATGTGCAAAGCTGCATATGAG
Organism: Protopterus annectens; assembly: GCF_019279795.1. Lineage (NCBI taxonomy): Eukaryota > Metazoa > Chordata > Ceratodontiformes > Protopteridae > Protopterus > Protopterus annectens. The sequence continues at coordinate 1,831,578,276 of NC_056741.1, forward strand.
GAAACTTCAATGGTACCTAAAAAACTTATGGTCTCAACACAGCCACAGTTTGGAAGCAATCATACCACTGATTCCAAGTCTTCAAAAGGAATTTCTGTGGTGGGCTCAAGCATGCCAAAGAAACATAGGTCTCCCATTCTGCAAGCCTCAAGCAAATCAAGTCATCACAACAGACGCCTCGGACTATGCCTGGGGGGCGCACATGACAGATCGGTGCATTCAGGGCAAATGGTCACAAAAAGAAAGGCACCTACACATCAGTCAAAAGGAAATGCTAGCAGTAATAAATGCTATTATGGCTTTCAAAGACCTACTGCATCCAGGACAGCTATTGATAAGAACAGACAACACCACAGTGATGTGGTACATAAACAAAAGTACAGTTTTGTACCTACCATAAATGTAGATGTCCGATAGGAATGCATCTGCAGTCCTTACAAATGGGTTGTTCTGTCGTCAGGCAGCCCTTCGGTCGGCCGGATTCCAAAGTCTGGGTCCAGCTTCGGCTGGTGTCGCACTTCACCCGACGTCATCGCTGCAGTTTTTCGGGTATAAAGGCATCAGCCGACGCCATTTTCCTCAGGGTTTCTTACCTCAGATGCCAGGTGCTCTCTTGGATGGCTAAATTTGGATAAATGCCAATGTTTCCAAATAGTAGAGAGCAAGCACATAAAATAAGCATGTATGTACATATATACAAACAAATACACCATAATAGATCCCCCCCAAGCTAGCTGAAGGATGGCAAATACCCAAGGAGTACCTCAGAGGGGAAGGTGGGTGGGTAATCCTGACTGCAGATGCATTCCTATCGGACATCTACATTTATGGTAGGTACAAAACTGTACTATGTCCTTCAAGGATGCATCTGCAGTCCTTACAAATGGGTAGAATACCATAGCTAAACTAGGGGAGGAGGAAAAGAGTAGAGATTATGGTGTAGCTAGGATCCCTTGCAAAACAGCAGTGGCAAAACCTGCTCGGGATCTAGAGTATAAAGGTAAATTGTAATGCTTGGCAAATGTATGCACGGAGGTCCAAGTAGCAGCCTCTATAATGTCCTTGGTAGCCACTCCTCGTAAGAAAGCTGTGGTAGTGGCTGTAGCCCTTGTGGAGTGAGGCCTGATGTTCTCTGGAGTTTTTTTTCCATGGTAGGAGTAACAAAATCTAATGCAGTTTCCTATCCATTTGGAGATTGTCTGTTTTGAAATTGGTTTTCCTTCCTTTCCTGTTGCATATGCTACCAGAAGCTGGTCAGTTTTTCTACTGGACTTGGTCCTGTCCAGGTAGTAGCGTAATTGTCTATGTACATCCAAGGTATGCAAGAGTCTTTCTCCCCTGTTCTGTGGGTTTGGGAAGAATGTAGGTAGGTGGATAGCCTGATTTAATGACACTCTGGATACCACCTTAGGCATAAATGTAGGATTTGTTCTCATGGACACTCTATCTTGATGGAAGATCAGGAAGGGTTGCACTGCCATCAATGCCTGTAGTTCAGAGACCCTTCTTGCTGAAGTTATTGCCAGCAGGAAAGCAGTTTTCCAGGACAGCTTTTTAGTTAACTGGTCAAGCATAAACTCTTGATATTGAATCATATGAAATTGGCAGTTCAAAGCCCTAGCTGACAAAGTAGCAGAAGTGTAAACTTTTTTACCCCATCTCTCTAAGGACCTGGATTCCCTTTCAGATGGGAGGGGGTTTTTAGTAGAAGTAGCTGCTACAGCTTTAGGGCCCTGGGAGATAGTCTCTGGATCTGCAAAAGGAGCCTTGTATAAATGGTGATGAGTGTCTGGGACCCTGTAGAACCTATCGGGCTTAGCAGGAGCCGGAGGTAATGAATCAGGAGCAGTGCAAGCATCATTAAATGCATCATCTACAACAGAAAGAACTGGAGGTATAGCTAAAGGCCTATATTGTGGCAAATGTAGAAAGGTTCTAAGCCTTTTTCTGGAGTCTGAGAAATCTTGGCCCTGCCACTGAAATTGTTCCCTCATAGCATGCAAGGTTTCCCCAAAGGAAAATTCCTCAGGTGGAGAGGCTGAAGGAATGGACTCTTCAGCATCAGAGTCTTCGTAAGGGGAATAAGGAGCCTCAGGAGGGTCTGTATGATCTGAGTCATCAGAGGAATCATCTGTGGATACTGGCTCAGGGGGCTCTGCTCTAGGCCTCTTTTCTGGAGGTGGGAGAGAGGTCCTGACTGGATGAGGCTGGGATCCACGAATTAAAGAAATTAGATCCTCAGCCAAATAAAGCATGTGGGAGCTGGTGCTGGGCCTGTGTGAGGGGGGTTTGGCAGGCACCGATTTTGAAGCTTTGGCTGCTTTAGCCCTGGCAAAGGCCTTAATAGACATGGCTGCAGGAGGCCTAGCAGCTCCACGTGCAGGGGTTGAAATATCCAGGGGAATAGTGTCTGATAATTCCTGAGAAACCGCAACAGAAGGTTGGATTTCAGAAGCCGATTCTACCAGGTTAGAGGAGGCCTCGGTAGAAGGCATGGTTTCGGCTGAAGAAAGAACCGCTTGCTCGGTTTCGGCCGAAACCGAGACACTCGCGGTTTGCTTAATCGCGGTTTCGGCCGAAACCGCCGTCCGCGAGTGTCGGTCCTTTTCTTTGCGTTTTTTGGTAATTTGCGTTGTCAGAGGATCCAACGGCATAATATAGGCAAAATCAGCACCGAAAATCTGTTCAGCAAACTCCGACCGACGTCTAAGCGTCCGTCGGTTAAAAGAAGCACAGGCTAGACAAGCTGCTACGTCGTGGTCTGGGCCTAAACAATGTATGCAGTAGGAGTGGAAATCTTTATGAGGTATTTGTTTCCCACAAGATAAACAGTTATTCACTTTCTCTGACATCGGCTGAGGCAAGAAAGAGTCCCCAACGGGGTACTTAGCTTTTTAGAAGTCTTCGAAGTAGTATTCGGTAGTAGTAATCTCTGGATCTGACCGACCGGCATTTGCGAACAGCTTCTGCTTCGGGCGCCACGCGGCAAGAAAGACTGAGGAAAATGGCGTCGGCTGATGCCTTTATACCCGGAAAACTGCAGCGATGACGTCGGGTGAAGTGCGACACCAGCCGAAGCCGGACCCAGACTTTGGAATCCGGCCGACCGAAGGGCTGCCTGACGACAGGACAACCCATTTGTAAGGACTGCAGATGCATCCTTGAAGGACATCAGGGAGGAAGTCATTCATATCCCCTGTGCAGACTAGCCATGTCCCTTTGGAACACGGCTCTGGAATTGCAAATCCAACTTCAAGCACAATTCCTGCCAGGAAAGGAAAACACACTGGCAGACAACCTGAGCAGAAATATGACAGATCTACACGAATGGAAGTTGCATCCTCAAGTTTTTACAATGATAATTCAAGCATGGGGAAGGCCAGACATAGATCTCTTTGCCACCCACCGAAATTACCAATTGACAAAATTCTGCTCAAGGACCTTTCTTCCACAGGCCTGGAAAGTGGATGCACTCTCTTTCAGTTGGACAACAATGACGGTTTATGCCTTTCCACCTCTTCCACTGCTGGCCAAAGTTCTATTAAAAGCCAGAGCAGACAGACCAAAGATGATTCTCATTGCTCCAGACTGGCCAAGACAGCACTGGTACCCACTCCTGAGGAGCCTGACGCATTCCCCACCATGGATCCTGCCTCTAATGCCTCTTCGACTGACTCAGCACAACTACAAAACTCTTCACAGTCAGCTGAAAACACTCAATCTAACCGCATGGAGGATTCCTTAAATTCACAGCAGACCCTACTCTCCAAGGAGGTGCAGGATGTCATTTTGGAGGCCAGAAGGCCTTATACTAGAAAAGCCTACTCCGCAAAATGGAAACGGTTTTGTGTCTGGAATCAGAAAAAGGGTCAAAATCCTGGAATACTGAATTTACCTCAAATACTACAGTACCTAGCCGAGCTGCTAAGCAGTGGACATTCATTCTCCTCCATCAAAATCCATGCCTCAGGCATTTCTGCAGAGTACAACACTGATCCTCCTTTATTCTCTCACCCTCTCTTAAGACAATTCCTCAGAGGGGCTAAGAATATAAAACCCCCAAGGAAGCAACCAGTACCTGCTTGGGACCTCAATTTCATTCTAGAAAAACTAACCCTGCCTCCTTTTGAGCCAGCTGCTTCAACAGATCTGCAATATTTGTCATGGAAAACAGCCTTCCTTCTAGCTATCACCTCAGCACACAGGGTTTCGGAACTACAAGCCCTCATGGCTGTGCAGCCTTTCATCATTTTCCATCAGGACAGAGTTTCCTTACGAACCAATCCTTCATTTATGCCAACGGTAGTATCCAGGGTAGCCTTGAATCAGGCTATCCACTTACCTACCTTTTACCCTAATCCACAAAACAAAGGGGAGAGGCTACTACATTCCTTGGACATTCACAGACAGCTCCGTTATTATTTGGACAGAACAACGCCTTCCAGAAAATCAGAGCAACTCTTTGTGTCCTATGCTATAGGTGCTCAAGGGAAGCCTATTTCCAAACAGAGAATCTCAAAATGGATAGCCCACTGCATACACTTTTGCTATTCTTTTCATGGTAAAACTGTACCTACAGGCATCAGATCTCACTCCACAAGGGCCACAGCTACCTCTGCAGCTTTCCTCAGGGGGGTTCCTACCAAAGATATTTTGGAAGCAGCCACTTGGAGTTCTGTACATACTTTCTCCAAGCACTATCACCTACCATTATACTCCAAAACTAGAGTGGGCTTTGCCACTGCAGTCTTGCAGGGCATCCTGGCTCCACCTAGTTCCACTTAGTGCCTACCACCCCTTTATTAGCTTTGGGATTCTACCCATCTGTTATGACTGCAGCTGTATGCACGATGAACATAGTACAGTTTTGTACCTACCATAAATGTAGATGTTCGAGTGCTAATACAGCTGCAGTCCAGGTTTCCCTCCTCCTTCCCCTCTTGGGACAGGCCTTATGGCTAACACCTCCTCATACAACCTCATTGGGGTATTCTTTTATGGTGTATTTGCTTGCAACTACTGTTTTTTGATTATATTGCATTTGCTTTATTACATAAATTTATGTTTTGCCTTCCTTCTGGGGGCACCTGACATCTGGGGCAAGAAAAACTGAAGAAAATGGCGTCGGCTGGTTCTTTTATACCCCTGTCGCACTGACGTCAGGGAAGAAGCGACGACGACCGTCACCGGACCTAGACTTTGGAATTCGGCCAAATGAGGACCCGCCTGACGGCAAGAAAACTCATCTGTTATGACTGCAGCTGAATTAGCACTCGAACATCTACATTCATGGTAGGTACAAAACTGTACTTTCCCTTTTGCTTGACAGGTAAAAATAAAGCTATTTTGTCCTGTGATCTCACAGTTCCTGTATCAAAAAGTAAATTCTCCCAAGTCTCATTTATCCCCAGAGGGACAGCGGACATTATCAGTCCTCCATATGCTGTTGGTATAGCTGTACAGACCCAGCAATTTGAAATGTTCATAGTCTCTGCATATACACACTTCATGGCTAGGTATGTGTTAAAATTTGGATGCCAGTCTATAGACGTTTCGTCACGCCTTCCCACTTTCACTTGTGTGGTTGAATGTAGGAAAAACCACAACAAGAGGAAAATTGTCACAATTATAGTCAGTAAATGTATACTCAACAAAATGATTATGCAACATCTCTGGGGTTGATCTATATTTCTATTTGCTTTGTTCTTGGCCATTTTGCCCTTGTTGTATATCAGTCACAAAGTTTTTATCAAGTTGAAAGTTCTTTACCGGTTTGCAGTGTGTCAAATGGACCCAGGACGTCCTCTCAACCACTCTGACTGCAGTAGGCGTTGCCAAAAGTACCTGGTACGGTCCTTCCCACTTTGGACTCGCCCTATTCTTCCTCTTCGTCACTTTTAGCCACACCCACGTTCCGGGGGCCAAAACTGCTTCCTCGGTCTGGTCTGTTCCTTATCTGAAAGAGTTAAACTGCAAAACAGATTTATTTGTTAACAGTTTCCTCATATAACTAGCTAATGAACTGTCAACCTCTTATTCTGCAGGCATGAGAGCTTTCCACTGAGGCACATAATATGCTCTCCCAAAAACCATTTCGAAGGGAGTCAAACCCTTCACATTTGGAACCGTTCTCATACTCAGCAGCGCTAAAGGCAAACAGTATATCCAATTCTTCTGAGATTTGTCAACTAACTTCGTAAGTTTATTTTTAAGGGTTCCATTGTACCTTTCCACCAGTCCTGCTAACTGTGGATGGGTAGGCACAATGGTTTTTCAAGGAGATTCCAAAAAATCTTCCAAGTTGTTGGATTGTCTGACAAAATGTGTGCCATTGTCACTATAAATTCTTTCCGGAATGCCAAATCTAGGGATTACTTCTTTTATCAGGGTTTTCGCCACCGTTGCTGCATCCGGATTTTTAGTTGGAAAAGCTTCTACCCATTTAGAAAACATATCTACAATGACTAGAAAATATTTTTTCACTTCGCACTTATTCAATTGTATGAAATCCATACAAATAGTATGGAACGGATATGGTGGTATAGGAAAACTTCCTTGCTTAGGTTTAAATGCCCCTTGTGCATGGTGCTTGTTACAATTATGACAAGCTGCACAAAATTTTTTTGTGTAGTTTGTGAATCCGTATGTTTGGAATATTCGGTTTACTAACTGAACCATCCCCCCTGTTGAGACATGGCACTGCCCATGGCTCAACAAAGCTGCATATCTAAATAAGTTGGACGGCAATATCGTTTTTTTCTCTTTGGAAATGTACAGTCCATTTTCAAGAATTGCGCCTTGTTTTTCCCATTTTTGTTTTTCTGCTTTTGTAGTAAGCGTCTGCATTGTTTTCAACATGTCTAAATCTAAAATCTCAGAGGGTTGTAATTCCTCATTCAAAAGTAAAGTTTCTGAGTCTGAGGCCGCTTACTTTGCAGCTGCATCAGCGCTCTCATTTCCTTTCGAAATCCTATCTTGTTGCTTTGTATGAGCTACACATTTGCAAATAGCTACTTCAGTAGGTAACTGGATAGATTCTAATAATTCCAGAATAAATTACGCATGATTAATTGGTTTTCCACTAGATGTTATCATTCCCCTATTTTTCCATTGTTGCGCAAATACATGTACTGTAGAGAAAGCATACTGACTATCAGTATATATGTTCACACATTTGTCTTTTGCTAAAGTACATGCCCGTGTCAAAGCTATCAATTCTGCTGCTTGTGCAGACAAGTTATGTGGTAAGGGTTGGGCTTCTAAAATTTCAGTATCTGTAACAACTGCATACCCCACTAGATTCTTTCCTGTAGGGCCCCTTCTGCATGAGCTGTCCACGTAGTATGTCACCTCGGCATCATCCAAGGGCATATCTGTGAGATCTTGTCTAGGTAAGGTTAACTGTTCAATCTCTTGCAGGCAGCTATGTGGTGTGCCATCCGCAGGAGTTGGGAGTAATGTTGATGGATTTAATGTCATACATCGTTCAATTGTCATATGAGGTTGGCTCAGCAGTATAGTCATACATGAAAGATGTCTGGCAGGGGAGAGATATGCTACTTTTTCTTGCAGTAAAGTTATTGCAACTGCATGAGGCACTCTCAATGCGAGAGGGTGGAATAATACCACTGAGGCCGAAGCCTGTACTGCCATTGCAGCTGCAACTACTGCTTGTACACAGTGAGGCAAAGATCGTGCCACTGGGTCTAACTGCGATGAATAATAGGCTATGGGGCGTTGCTTATCCCCATGTTGTTGCATCAGCACTGACGTCATATATCCTTGCTTACAATCTACGGTCTGAAAGAACCGTTTGTGATAATTTGGGAGTCCTAAAACTAATGAAGAAGCTATCAATTGCTTCAACCTGCAGAAAGCCGTTTCTGCTTCGGGTGTCCATTGTAACAAATATTGCGCTGCCATTGGCATTTTATATATTAAGTCAGTCAGTGGAGCAGATTCCAAAGCATAATTTGGTATCCAACTCCGACAAAAATTAGTTGTCCCCAAGAAGGACATCATTTCCTTCTTGGTTGTTGGTTTGGGTGCTTGTAAAATTGCTGTTTTTCTATCCTCATCTAATATCCTACCTTCATTGGATATCACATATCCTAGGTATCTAACTTGCTTTTTCCAGAGTTGTAACTTACTTTTGTTCACTTTTTGTCCTTGTGTTGCTAAGAATTTCAGTAGCGCTACAGTATCTTCCCTGCATTGCTGCTGGGTGGAGGCTGCTAGCAAGATGTCATCTACGTAAAGTAGAATTTGACTACCTCCTGGTGGGTTAAACCCTGCCAGGTTGCTAGCCATTTCTTGTGCAAATATTGTTGGGCTCTCACAATATCCCTGTGGTAGTCGAGTGTAGGTATACCTTTTACCCTGAAATGTAAATGCAAACCAGTATTGACTATCAGGATGTATAGGTATTGAAAAGAAAGCATTACTGATATCTACCACAGAAAAATATTTCTGTTGTGGTTTTAAGTCATTTAACAAAGTATGTGGGTCTGGCACTGTGGGTGCTCTGGGTATCACTGCATTGTTTACAGCTTGTAAATCTTGAACCATCCGCCATTCCCAGTTTGCTTTTTTAACTGGAAATAGGGGTGTATTACATGGTGAATCAGGAGATTCTACCAGTACTCCTTCCCTGAGTAATGCTGCTATTATAGGTTTGATTCCTATTTCTGCATCTTTCCTCAAGGGGTATTGTCTTTTCTGTGGCCTAAATGCCGATTTTGGTGTAATTGTAACTGGTCCTGCTGTTCGAATAAGTCCTACATCTGACTTGCATGTTGACCAAAGAGCCGTTGGTATCTCACATAAGGCTTTCTCTTCTTCTTCTAATAAAAATGCTAATCAGCTGTCCTCACTAGATTGCAAGTGTACAGCCGGATGTGTCTGTGTCAACCAATTCAACTTTTATTTCTGTATTCCGTGTTCTGACAATTCCAAGTCAGTCTGTTTCTCCCACCTCGTTACCTTTTCTCCTAAGTCTGCCCATTTTACGTTTTTTTTCTTTGTCAAGCTGACATGTGGCAATCTATTTGATCTATATAATGCAAGGCATTCTTGAGGTAATGAACAGCTAACCACACTGTTTCCCTCAGTATCCCAATACAAAGTACGTAATACTAATCTAGTTGCACGATTTCTGAACAATTCGTGCTCATATTCTCTATCAGGTCCTGGTGTATTACAGTAGTATAGAGTACAGTGTAACAAATGCTGTCGATCAGTGTCAAGGGAGGGGGCTTTACTGATGGCTACGTTCATCAGTTCCTCTGTTACTGCCCCTGGACCAGTCGTAACTAAGTCCTGGCTGTACCAGTAAAAAGTTTCACCCTCCGATCGCACTACAAAAGTATCCATTTGTCTCTGTGCCTCCATACCCTGTACAGTTGGAACTACTGCTATGCCAAATATCTGCATAAGGTCCCTACCCAATAGGTTCACTGGACACTTTGCAGAAACAACAATCTTACTTCTTTGGGTCATACCTGAAACAGGGTCAGTTATTGCTATATCAAGTGGTTCCCTGTACAGCTGTCCATTCGCAGCTTTCACTAATATATAATCAGGTGATTCAGAATGTTCTGGTAACTTGGAGGGGTGTATCAGGGTCCGTGACGCTCCTGAGTCACACAGTAATTTGACTTCCCTTCCCTCCACCAGAAGTGTAACTTCCAGTTTCGTGTCTGCTAAGTAGAGCTTTAAGCTCAATAATGCTAAATCCAAAATTTCACTTTCTTCATCCTCGTCTACTTGCACTTCCTCTATTCCTTCTATCACATTTACATTTGTTTTCTGTTTATTAACTTCTCCTGATGATTTCTGACTTTTGCATGATGTATCTTCACTATCATATAGTCAGTCCTCATCTCCCTTGTCTTCTGTGATTACCTTTTTGTTTTGTTTACAATCCCTCGCTAGATGTCCCTTCTTTTCGCACTTAAAGCATTCACCTCTCTTTTTTTCTTTCTTCAAAATCTTCTGACTGTTTGTCAGACTTTTTATTTCCCTGGGCATTTTTCTTTCCCTTTTTTCCTGACTGTAACACAAATACTTCAGCTCCGTCTTCAGCAGTGAAGACTTGCGCCTTCTTTTTCTTTTTGCTATTAAAATGTCTTTCAGCATGTCTAGCATAAGGCTTGTAGCCCACCTGTTCGATGGTCTATCATGTGCTTCGTAATGAAGCTGCTCATAGGTGCAATGCAACCTTTTAAAAATGCATTTTTCAATTGTTCATATGAGGAATCATTCACTTGATTTTCAGGAACTGTCATACCACTATGATTATTAAAACATTCCAGTAATCTGGCATAGTACCCATCTATTGTCTCATTTTCTTGTTGTATGCATTGATTAATGCAAGTCCAGTCTGCTCTAGGTTTCCATTTCTCAGAGATTCGGTCTGTAAGACCTTTCACTCTATTGTCTAATTCTGCGTCACTATGTGGGAGTGGTTTAAGCTCTGCATTACGAGGATTCCAGGTGCCACAAATCATGTGCCAATCTGGACCTATAATTTGTCTTACTACTTTTTCTACTTCTTCCCCATTCAAGTGGTAACTCAACCTCATGCCTTGTAAATCTTCTAAAAATTTCGTAAAATTAACTTTTGGATGGGGGATTCCCTCAGTAGCTTTCCGGATGTCTTCTGGTGTCCATGGTCTGTATACTAAGAGTGTTGAGTCCTGCCCTGCCTGAGGATTTGGAACCTCTATAAGTGGACATATTTCTTCCCCACTCTCATCCTGTAGGTTTCTCTCTGTTTGATATGATTCTGCGTCCCCATGTATTTTACGTGCTCGGGACCTAGTTTCAATAGGATCTCTAACAAATGGTTGTGGTCTCGCTGAGACTTCAGGATAACGCGGAGGCGGACCAGCCTGTCCACTCGCTTCATATCCTGAAAAAGGCAACAGAGGGGGCAGGGGAGGAGGAGCTGTTGCTATTACTATGTTATTATCTTCTTTGTCTAAGAATAATGTTTTTGAATTTTTAGTCTTCTGTTTCCTACGGTTTGCTTCCTCAATCCACCTGTGTGCCTGAGGAATGCCTAATTGGCGTTTTTTTGCCTGACCTCCCGCATTGGATTTAAGTTGCTTAAGGAGTTTAACCAGTGAAGTTTTATCTAGTTTACCATCGAATTCATATTTGTTAACCCATTTCATATAATACCTAACATTATCAGAACGTTGTGATTGCATATATTTTGCATCTTCGGTTAGGGGCAGATCTCGCGATGTTTTAGTGCACGGATTTCCCATGTCAAAGAAAATGTTACGTAACCCTTCTTATCACGTGATATCAAGATTTCAGTTCCTTTTCACAGTTTATCTAGAATAACTGCCTACCTTATTCTGTTACCCTGATCTATGACCAAATATACAGTAATTCCTTTTGTCCCTGATCTGCATAACAAATCTTGACAACAATATTTACTGTAACCTAGTCCGTGATCTAAAACAGAAAAAAGGCAAAATCTTCCTACCTGAGCCTCCGGTATTGAGCCGTCCAGGATCCGCTCTTCGGCCACAGATCAGAAAGTGGCCAGCCTCTTTAAACGACAATTCAGTCGGAGGTCTTTTCGCCCAAGAAGAACCGTTTCGGTAACTTCTCCTGCGCAGTATTCGACCACTAGTAGACTCTGATCTGCAGCTGTCTGAGGGATTTCCGGTTCGAAGGACCAAACTGTTAAATAAAATCAAGAGATCAATACACAGGAGGTTCAGGTTCAAAAGTTTACTAGTGTACATCAGGTGGCAAAAAACGTACAAGTACAGAATTTTGTCTGACATAAAACAGGAAGTGTACAATTTTATAGTCTTTACATTCAAGTTGTGCCCACCTTACTGACGTGGTATGTCACAGGGCATCTACATCACTTTAGCTTGCAGTCCTTTATTCATAAAATACTGCTGATGCTGTATATATAAAAAACGTTTTCCTCTGGTAACAATACGGCCTTGCTATCCAGCTGGTCAGACATATAATGTCTTTCTGTAAAGTTACTTCTTCAAGGCTTCAAACTAGTCCGAATACAATAGCGGATTCAGTCTTTTAATACACTTCTTTGTTCCCTGTAACACTTTCCCAACAACTACATGTTATCTTAGTAACACATACACAAGGCCAAATCATCCCATCAGGAAAGAGCAGAAGATTTCATTATTTCACATATTTAATTTCCTGACCCAGCAGATAATTACTTGTGAAAAGCATAAACATTAAGACTTGCTGAGCTGGCAGCTGCCAGGGTCATAGATCAACTTGCTACAAGCCACACTGCAGTTTCAAAACTACTTGCAATTACACATGAATTCATCTTTTTTGTTATATCATTAATAGAATAAAATGCATTACATACTACTTTGCTTTTAAACTAGCATTTCACATATATTCAAATGCATATTTTTCTAACACTAGCCAATTGGTACAGGTACTTTTCACCCTCTTTAGTGTCCAATCTCTCATACAACTCTCCATATGCCTTATCCTTAGCCTTTGCCACCTCTCTCTTTGCCATGCGCCTCATCTCCTTATACTCATGTCTGCTTTCTTCATCTCTTTGACAATCCCACTTCTTCTTCGCCAGCCTCTTCCTCTGTATACTCTCCTGTACTTCCTCATTCCACCACCAGGTCTCCTTGTCCTCCTTCCTCTGTCCAGATGTCATACCAAGCACCTTTCTAGCAGTCTCCTTTACTAGCTCTGCTGTAGTTACCCAGCTATTCGGTAACTCTTCACTGCCTCCCAGTGCCTGTCTTAACTCTTCCCTGAACTCCACCTCACAGTCACCCTTTTTTAACTTCCACCATTTAATCCTTGGCACTGCTTTCACACTCCTCCTCCTCCTCCTCCTCTTGATCACCAACGTCATCCTACAGACCACCATTCTATGCTGCTTAACTACACTTTCCCCTGTCACCACTTTACAGTCTCTAATCTCCTTCAGACTGGCCCTCCTACATAGGATATAATCCACCTGTGTGCATCTTTCTCCACTCTTGTATGTCACCCTATGCTCCTCCCTCTTCTTAAAATATGTATTCACCACAGCCATGTCCATCTTTTTCGCAAAATCCACAATCATCTGACCTTCTGCATTCCTCTCCTTAACACCATACCTACCCATCACTTCCTCATCCCCTCTGTTCACTTCACCAACATGCCCATTGAAGTCCGCTCCAATCACTAGTCTCTCACCCTTGGGTACACTCACCACCACTTCATCCAACTCGCTCCAAAATTTTTCTTTCTCATCCATCGCACACCCAACTTGTGGAGCATATGCACCAATAACATTCATCATTACACCATCAATTTCAAATTTCATAAACATCACTCTATCAGACACTCTCTTCACCTCCAAAACACTCTTGGCATACTGTTCCTTTAGGATAACCCCTACCCCATTTCTCCTGCCATCCACATCATGATAGAACAATTTGAACCCGTCTCCTATACACCTGGCCTTACTTCCCTTCCATCTGGTCTCTTGCACGCACAATATATCAACCTTCCTTCTCTCCATCATATCAGCTAGCTCTCTCCCTGTACCAGTCATACTGCCAACATTCAAAGTTCCTACTCTCACTACTACACTCCTAACCTTCCTCCTCTCTTCCTGCCTTCGGCCTCCTCTTCTCCTTCGGCCAACAGTTGCCCAATTTCTGCCAGCACCCTGTTGGCTAACAGTACTGGTGGCGGTCGTTGTTAACCTGGGCCTCGTCCGATCCGGTATGGAAATATGAAATGTTCTCCGCATAAGTAATTTGGCAGAGGTTTTACGCCGGATGCCTTTCCTGATGCAACCCTCCCCATTTATCCGGGCTTGGGACTGGCACAAAGAAATGCACTGACTTGTACATCCCCAGTGGCTGGATTAGGTTGTGTGCACTAGCAAACTTTCAAAAAGAGAGAGACTGTGAGGAATTAAGAACCAAATAGGGAATATTTTTCAGAGGTGGTCACATTTAAGAACAAAGGAACTTTCACAAAAGATGGAGGGGAAGATCTCGGAGGTAATGTGGGTGAGAAATTTTTTCATTCCTGTGGATGCTTGGAATACCTTTTCTGGAGTAACTACAGAATTGAAATGGTGATAAAATTCATTAATGCACAGGAAAGATCTACAGCAGCTCTAGTGATATGAAGAAGGATGTAAAGTGGGATGACATTTTGCCTGGACATTGTGTGATTTTGCTGTCCAAACACATGGCTTCTTAGATATTTAAATAAAATGTTAAGAATCTGGTTATTGGGGAATTGCATTCATTTGTTTATTTGCTAAGTGAAATGGTTTGAAGTACAGTTTCAGTTACTGTCTGTAACAAAGCCAGGCATACAGTTGCATGGTACATTTTATTATACAGATAGGAGCCTAAATTTACTAAGTTTTTATTTTCAAACTTAAACTTCTGTTTTCTGAAATCACTTATAAATTAACTTGACAATAACCAAACTACCAAGCATAACAAAAGTTGATAAATTCTTAAAGGTCAACGGTAGATAGAAGAGGAAGGATATAGAACTGCATCAGTGGTACATCAGAGTAATGCAAGAAATGTAAGCATGTAAACAGCCAAGAGTTATACCAGGGTATCCTATGCCTCTGTTCCATATAAGATGTTGGAAAATACATTGGGTAAGCCAAGTGGTACTTACCTGCTGATAACTTTATTCTGGATGTAGAAGTTTGAAATCATGTTATTGTGGTGGTTTTGAGTGATGTGTTTTTTTCTTATCTGCAATAGTTGCATTTTTTTTCCTGAACTTTTACAAGTTTTACTTTAGTAAAAATAGCTGTTTTCTAATGAAAGCATTTTAGCCCTTTAGCTTACTGGTATGGCAATGCTACTACACCACTAAGTTGAAGTGAACTTGATTTTACTTTCTTAGGGAAATGCAAAGACACAGTGACAGAATGCATGTGAAGGTACCTCTGAGGATGCTTTCATTCTTTTAAAAAAGGGAGTTTCTGTGTGTTTTGGGTTACACAACCAGTAGGAAGGTATAAACTGTATCAGTGAGAAGCATGCAGGTTGAACTTGGAACTCATTGCATATGTATGTCTGGGAAGGGTTTGTCACAGCTGATGGGTAGTGGTGGTACTGGATATGCTTATGACCAAATTCCAGATTTTTCTGGAAGCAAGCAAGCTAGCAAAGCAGGCTCATGGCAACGTAAATAAGAGAAAATGTTTGTGATGCAGTGGTTGTGGGGTACCAGTTGTCAAGAGTGACATTCTGGAGAAAATTACGCTACCCTTCTTGAAAGCATCATTCTGGATGAAACTCTTCCCATAGCAGAATTGACCAGAATTTGAGGAAAGCGTTTTTTTCCACCTAGAAACCGTAGCGTGGCCAGAAATGAATTTTTTGACCATAATGGGACATAGTATGGAACATGTGATAGAAAGAGTTGTCTGTATTTCCAAATGTACATCATCTTAGTTTCTTTATTGTATTGGTAAAGACAGACTCTTCTAAAAATGCAAAAATCAAGAAAACCTTTATTTTCATTTTTATTAGGAGGATAGAATTAGAGGTGGAATTCTGGTATTGCACTGAAACATATGAACTTGAAGATGGTTAGGTGAACATTACTTACAGGAGGGTGAAAATATAGCAGTGTTGTATATGTCTGACACTGTTTTTCAGTATTGATGATCCTGGATCCTCTGATCACTCATTTTGTTACTTTGAAGTACAGACATTTGAAAAGCTCAGCTTCAGCCTTCTAGAGGCTTTCTTAGATGTTGTCCCCTCTCTGCCCAGCAAGGATCGAGAGTTGGCTTCTGTTGATTGACTCCCATCACGACCATACCTCTCAACCTACAAACATCAAAAATCTGGACAAGGCCCATGAAAAATAGGTACAAATCTGTATGTGGATTAACATCTAATTTGCATATATAATTACGTAACCCCACCCACTCCAATGGAATTGTGGGATGCCAACTTTCAAACGCAAACTGAAGAACAGACAACCAAAATATGGCACCAGAGCCCCCTACAGCCATTCCAGTGTCCCATTACCTGGCTATTATTCCCCATTTACCATAAACGCTAATGTGTGCATACTGCTTTACTTCTACAATGATTATTTAGATTTTATTTTTACGTTTTACAGCACAATGCATAAACACTAATGGACATGTGCTAAATAAAGCAATACCGTCTCACAATGAAAATAGACTTGGCATTAAAACTTCTCTGCCCTTGAAACTCACATTCAGTGAAACAGCATTGAAACCCAAACCACATCCAAAGAAAATGCATCTGGCCAGTGGTGGATAAAGATTACCTTTGGTCTGTTTTCATATCGTAGGCCTCTTGCACACAAAACAAGAAACATGCATGTGTTCTTTTCTTTGATACACCTTCCTGACTTTATTAAATTATATTCCTTGTATAATACAGCACACTTGTTAGAGTGCATTTTAAATGTATTGTTTGAACATTTTTCCAGTAGGCTGTACTGTAGGCAATGAAACAAAATGCATGAACCAATAATGACAAACTGCCCAATTCAGAGCATTTCTATCATAGAAGTCTACTTTCACACCCACACTATAAATAGAATGACAGTAGCGAAAGCCATAGGCATCTTGCACAGCTTCTCGCACTTATTTTCAATTTCAGTTTTTTTTTTTTTGGAGGGGGAACAAAAGGTCAAAAACCAGGGACACATTTTAAGCATTGCTTGTATAATTTTGAAAAGTTGCTAGAATAAAATGTGTTACCACCATGCATTTCACTGGAAAGTCTTGAACCCAGGACCCTATGCACTACAGTCAGAGCAACATACCACTATGCCAAATCAGCAGTTTCCTGAAAAATAGGAAGACTGAAACTTAATGGCTATCGTTTACTGAATTCAGTTCTCAGTTCTCACCGTGGCTCTCAACCTCTTAGCACAAAAAACCTGGACAAGGTATATTAAATGCTATTCAGTGCCTAAAAACAAGAACTGTGAAGATTTGAAGAAGCTCACTTCTATTTTGCAGTGTTAAAGATCAAAGATGTGCTTAGTAATTGATTTCACTTTATACCGAATACAGTTCCTTTAGTAAATCTGTGACAAATGAGAGTCCTTTCTCAAGATCTATTTCATCAAAAGTACCAAGTGTGGCAACAGTAATACAACTTTCATGGACTAGTTTTCACAAATACTGCTCTTTGCAACCTTGAAATGTTAGCATAAAACCCGTATTATGCATTTGCCCATAATACTAGGATATGTGACCCTTCGATTATTACTACTTATGCTGTAGGATAGACAGAAAGCAGATAGAATGCTTAATCTAACAAATAGAATACAAAGAATAACAAATCAGTGGTTGCCGTGATCCCTGTAAAAACAATAAACCAGGCAATAAGAAATATAAACTTATAAGCTGTGACTGAAATGACAGAATTTGCCAGTTTAGCAGTGAAAGGTCTGACCCGGTGAACAGCAACAGGCCTCATCACTAGTAAAGGCTCATTCTTTTAGGTGTAAGATGGTTGATGTACTCTACAGTGATACACTTATCCATTTCCCATGAGTGCTATTCACCTATTATGCACTGACATGTCACCCATTCAGCAGAGACACAGATCACAAATGCTGAAGTGATTTATAGCTCCTGCACTGGCGGAAATTCATTCTATTATGTTGTCTTAAACATCTTGGCAGAAAGGTGTAATGTAATCCCACATTATACAACTGTTTGCCTTTGCCTTTCTGGCTCAGTTCATGACTGGAAAGTGTCTAAAAAAGTCAGTGGGAATTAATGATATAGAACATGTAAAGCGAGGATGCATTTTGATTTAGTGTTAACAATAAAGCCACAAGTGAACTGATGTTGACTCTGTGGTAAATTTTACAGTCTAATCTTGTTATGGTTTGCATATCAATTTAATATCTTAAGTTCTGTTATAAGAAGGGTTGTGACATAAGCTTGACGTTGGAACATGGTAGAGATGATTAAAGTGATGGTAAGCAAAAGTCTAATAAACAAGGAGCTTGTGAATGAGGAATATCACCTGGCTGCAGATTTGTCACCAATAATCCCTATTGTTTGGTCCCAAACACTGGCAAAACCTTTGATTGTGACAGCCACATTAATTATAACGCAGATGATATGGTATAGATGATTACCTGAAAGACAAGACAGGGAAAGACCATATATACATATGGGTGTAGGACACGTACTCGACTAGCATATGTCCGAACCACAAAACATTGAGCACACATACACGAAAGTGCTTAACGTCGAAAAGCGCTTCCATGTATGTGTAGTTCAAAAAAAAATCTACATTCTGCAGGGGGGGCTTTACCCGCCTGTACCCCCCCCACACACACCCTACTGTATTATTCTCGCTCCGAGATCGCACTACAGTGGGGAAAAGGGAATTTTCCTTTACCCGCAGTGTAGTCCGATCTACGGAACAGGCACATATACCCGGAAGTGCTTGTCAATATTAAGCACTTTCGTGTATGTGTGTGCGATGTTTTGTGATTCGGACATATGCTAGTCGAGCATGTGTCCGGATCCTATACATGTATATGGTCCTACACATGCATAACCCCCAGTGTATATTTATGAGTATTTGTTGATTTATCATGTATAAGCATCTACCCTAAAGAGACTTATGCTGGCATTTGAAAAATTAATACAGGAAAAAAAATAAAATAAAAAATCACAAAATCAAAAAGAAAAAAAAAGCAAACAATTTCCTTTTGTGATCTGATCAACAAAACACAGCCATGTGTTTTTTTTTTTTAAAGGGAAGGGTTGTGTGAGGGGGCAGAGGCATGATTAGGGTTAGGCTTATTGCATATTAGTAAGGTGACATGCGGGAACACTACACCCACTCCAAAGTACATTCAGGCACACATCATGTACAACTATATTCACAACCAACAATAAAACTTCCATTCTCTTGCACTTAGTCTAACACAAAATCGTAAGTACTACACACACGCGCACACACACACACACGAGCACACACACACACACGCGCACACACACACACACGCGCACACACACACACACACACACACACACACACACACACACACACACACACACACACACACACACACACACACACACACACCCTCTTCCCCAACCATATTCAAAAATGTTTCCGTACTGCAGCAGGTCTGTTCTCACACTCCTGCTCCCCAAACATAATTTCCAGTCAGTTCCTGCTCGCAACAGCCCCGAAAGTCATCCATTCAATTTCCACTACTAGCAGCAGTCCTGAAGCCATCCGTTCCCACCAGCAACAGCCGGAAATGCATGCACAATGTCAGCGTGAGCTCCTTGAGCACAATTTTGACAGGCTGGTAGCCCTGACGGAGCTGACGTCATCGCGCACGTGTTGACGTCCACTCAAAGCGCGAAAATTAAAAAAACAAAAAAAATTGGAAATGAAGGGGTGCCCTCCTTCATTTGGACCCCAAAACTTGGTAAAAACTGAGTAATTTGGTACGGTTGGGAGCCATGATCACGACCATCAATCTGCCACTCTATCCCAGGTCTCATGCATGCCATTTAGAGCTCCACACTTGTTATTGTCCATTTGTAAGGACAGGTCCTCTAACTGTCAGAGGGAGCAGAGCACTGCAAGGTAGGTCCTCTACCTTGTTATTAGATGTTCACAGACGGTTATGTTTCTATCTTGACAGAACCAAACAGTCAACAAGTCATATAAATTATTTGTCATTTTCAGCTTCAGCTTTGGGTAATCTGTCACGAAAGTTTCCTTATCAAAATGGCTTGGGGATTGTGTTACTTTCATTTACAATCATAATAACCGCAAGTTACCTGTGCCTATTAAAGCGCATTCCACCAGATCTGTAGGCATGTCAGCTGTTTTCCATTCCAAGGCATCCATGGAAGAAATATGTGCAGCCAGAATGGGAACATAGGCTACTCACCATACCTTTATTAATCATTACAAATTGGATATGGTCTCCAGGGGAAGAGTCTATGGTGCTCAGGAGTATTCTTCCATAGGGCCATCCAGGGCCTAAAGTAGCTGGGGACTCTGTCCCATTCATCAAAAATGAATGAATATTAACAACATCAGATTAAGAAGCTATGTTCTTACCGTAACGTTCCATCTGTGTTGTCGGTCTTCATTTATTCTTGGCATCCCACCCTCCTGCCCCCTCCTATCGACTTCTGGAGGATCGGACACTTGTTCTTGGAGCTTTTAAGTTTCACCTTAGACATGGCTTCTGTTATTTTTTCTATTCTTTGGCTGCAACTCTGTCTGAGGTAATAGAGAGAGAGACATTGTGGATAGAGTCTTAGCTTGAGAGTTTTTTGGCTGACTCAAGCTGTATAATGGCCGAGCTGGTTCTGAGGATCGGAACCAAGTCCCATTCTCAAGAATGAATGAAGATCGACAACCCAGATGGAACATTATTTTAAGAACATAACTTCTTTTTACTTCATGTCAGGTTTTACCACAGTTAATTTATAGGTTCATAGGTAGGTACTAGGCTATCGGCCCAAGGGCCTACGCAAGCCTAGCCAACAAGGTTCCCTGGCTTACGCCACCCAAGAAAGTTGTTTTCCTGTGCCACTGTCGAGCAGAGACACAGAAGATTTACAGTGATTATGAGATTACCAAAAGTTAAATTGTTGCTAGACAATTCTGCCAAACTGAAATCTAAACTAAAGCACAGACTGTTAGTAACAGATTGTATGGAAGCAAAACTGTCACTATGTAAAACTAATTGGCGTGATGCATTAAGTTAAGAAACTGCAGAAGGAATGTGGCAGGTTCTGAAAAATAAACTGTTTGAATGCAAAAAAAAAAAAATGTATAACATCAGGATCCAGGCACACATCATCTGGAGTTTTATATTTCTGTAAGAACCAGGTATTTGATTAAGGTGAGAGATGAAAAGATATAAGGAATGGAAGTTGAACTACAACTTTGAAATAAGCAGACAGATTTAAACATAGTGTGAGACAAGATTAAGAAAAATATTTGAAGAAAACTTGTATAAAGATATTGGGCATAATAGGAAATCATCTTATAGATACTTAAGATGTGGTAGGAATAAAGACATACAAATTGATGAACTATGTATAGATTCTAAAAAATATTCAGACATTACAGGCTATAAATATATTTACGAAGCTTTACGCAAAACAGTTTGGCTCCATAAACAGGGTGATAAGTCGTCCTAGTAACATCTAGGTAACCATAGATACTCAAATCAAAGTAGATTTTATTGAAGAACTACACTAACTGGACCCAAACACAGCACAGTGAGTAGATGGAATTGGTAATAAGCACCTGAGAACACTTTGACATAAACTTATTGTATCATTATATCTGTTATTCACCAGATCATTTAAATGTGGGAAGATTCCTCAAGATTGGAGACGTGCACTTGTTAATCTCATCTCTAAGGAAAAGGCGAGTAGGACAAACCCAGGGTCATGCAAACTCATAAGTGACTGTCATGTTGCGGAAAAATAATGAAGCAGGTTATATTGGATAAATTGTTAGAACTGGATATATTGGGACTTGAAACCAAGTATCAGCATGCATATGCTAAAAATAGATCTATAACTAGCTGTAACATGATCTACAACAATGTAGTAGCTATAAGTAAAACATTGTGTTGTGGTACAATTTCTTTAGACTTGACTGGATTTTATAAGGTCATATACAAAATACTGTTCACTAAATTTTATAGCAACTAGGTATTGATGTACTCTTGATAAGATTAATAACTTCATGACTTATAAATAGGACATAACAAGTATCATACAGCAGCTGGGCATGTGAAATTCTAGGTTATAGTCAGGGTCTCCCGCAGGTCCTAGGTCCTTGTTTAAATTGTATCCTCCAGATCTATCTTTTTTTCCTGAGGTGTTCTACAGTTTATATGCAGATGACTTGAAATGGGTAAACTGATTGCATGCGTTACAGATGGGGCGTGTCTACAAAAGAACTTCACTAAATTGACCATTTGGGTACAGGAAAATAATATGTGGATAAATACATCAAAAGGTAAGCATAGATTGAAAGGTGAGTACTTAATGCAGCTCAAAGTGATTTGAAACTGTAGATTCATTTAAGGACCTTTGTATATGGTAGATCCAACTCTGAGTTTTTCTAATCATATCAACCAATTGGGTTAATTATAGTTATAGAACTGTAGTTTGTAAAGAGTTATAAAGTCTAGGAAATCAGACATGATTAAGTCATTGTTTGTTAATTACGTTAGACTAAAACTTGAGTGTAGAATAAACAATATTGAAACCTTATAAGAAAACAAACATGAGTAAATTGGAAAGAGTGCAGTGGAAATATACCAAGGGTATCCATAGATGTGAAAATTTAAAAGGAGACCTATTTCAGGTATGTGGGGCATTTAGAGACTAACTCTGGGAATGTTGGGGTTATCAAAAAGTAGTAGAGAGTCATCAGGCAAGCTATGTAGAAGATTGTAGAGGATTTGTGTCCTAATTGGTTCTCTTAGAGAGTAGCTGATGCGTGGAATAGACCTCCAAATTAAAGTAAGCACTACTTTATTTTTTAAAAACAACCTGAATTTTTGTTATTATACCTGGCTAGATGGGCATTATATCCAGTGCCTGAAATGTTTGCATGCATGTATAAGAAAAGAGTAACTCTTCATAGTTCATGGGTGTGTACTAGGCTAATGGCCCTGGAGCCCTTTACAAGCCTAGCCCATAGAAGTGCCCTGGCATTGTGCCACCCGATGTTGCTTCCCAGTGCTTCTATTAAGTAGAGCCACTGGAGTGATTCCCAGGGTGAACTTTCTATTTCCTATCCACTCGTCAAGAGTTCTCTTGAAGAGAGCCAGTGAGGTGCTCTGCTTGACATGTAATGGAAGTCTATTACAGAGCATGGGCAGTCTCTAGGTTATGAACTTGTCTCTCCAGCATGTTCTGTTGATTGTGGTAATGAGGTTGAGGTCTCTGGGGCATGTGGTGCAGAGGGATTGGGATTTCTTTAGATGTAGCATTTCTAACAGAGCTGGGTCAGACATGGCTTTGTAAGTCAATAAAAGATCGCCTCTAAGTAGGTGAGATGAGACAGAGAATATTTGACACTTTTTGACTCTGTCCATATAGGACAAGTGTTTAAAGCCTAGGATCCTCTTTGTGAGGTACTTTTGCAGCTTCTCCAGTTGTTGCAGGTGTCTAGTGAGGTACATGCCAAATGGGGCATTGTATACGATGATTGGCCTAATGAGGGAAGAGCAGAGGGAGACAGTGACCTCCTTTCTTTCTGGATGCAAAACCCTTAGTAATGAGATGTGCCACATAGGACTTTCTGACCACAGTGACAAACGTGGTGGTCAAAAGAGAGGTTGCTGTCAACCCGTGTTCCCAGATCTCTTATAACGTCTTCTGTGTTCAGTGGACTACCATCAATGTGGTAATTCAAGGGAACCAGGTTTTTCCCAAGGGGGATGACACATTTTTTGGCATTGAGCTTAAGGCCATGGTTCTGACACCAGTCGGTCTCATTGAAGCCTTTCTGTAGGATGTCAACATCACTTGGGGAGTTAATAATAGCTCCCAACTTGCAATCTTCTGTGAAATTTGTCAGCCAGTGTCCCTTTGTGTTGGCCTAGACTTCAGAGAAGTAGATACCAAACAGGAGAGGACCCAGGTCTGAACCCTGTGGGACTCAACTCGTAACTGGTCGGCAGTCTGACTTGGAGTCAGAACTCACAGTGTGAAAGTAGCTATCTGTGAGCCAGTTTACAGCCCACCTAGTGATATAGGGGTTGATGCCTAGCTTAGTGAGTTTTTCTATGATTCCTGAGTGGAGAATGGTATCAAAGTCCTTTGACCAGATCAAGGTAGGCTGTATGAACCACCTTGCCTTCATCCACTGCTCTGGTGACTGACTCAAAGAAGTTGACCAGGCATGATCTACCCTTCACAAAACCAAACTGTGTAGGATCCAGCATTTGGAGATTCCCTATATCCTTGTTTATTAGGTCCATGATGTGATGCATTCCATAGCTTTGCATATCAAACTCGTCAGGCTAATGAGGCGATAATTCCCGGGGTCTGTGGTTGCCCCTCCTTTGTGGAGAGGGATGACTGTAGCAGTGCGCCATTCGGTAGAGACAAAGCCTGTGTGAGGGTGTGATTGAACAGGGCACACAGGTGAGGTGCCATTTCACTCTGTCGTTCATATAGAACACATCCAGGGATATTGTCACGTGCCATAGAAGGTGTATTCTTGGCCTTGGACAGTGCTGCTTTAACCTGTGCATACTGATTCCCGGAGGGGGGTAAAGTGAGCACTGAATCGGTCAGCCAGAATATTGGCAATATCTGCTAGCTCGGTATAGGAGGTACCATTGTGCAGTACCTCAGAGCAAATCTAGGTATTGCCATGGAGATTCTTTACATAACTATAGAAGGCCTTGTGGTTGTCTTTACTATCTGCTGCAATTCCATTTTCATAGCTAGTTTTAGAGGATTTGATGAGGGATCTCAACCTTTTGTTGAGGCTGATAAGGGAGTTTTTCCAGTCTTGGGACTTCACCTTATTCTGCATCAGTTTCCTCCTTCTGTTACAGAGTTTGTTTATGGCAGAGGACCACCAGATTGCTCTCCTTTTTTTTTTTTCGAGGAGAGCATCTTGATTCTATTGGGTATGGAGAGATTCATGCATTTGTGTACGTGTTCGTACAGTGCATTGCTGTATGAATTGGGCAAGTGTATTGTTACATAGGTTGGTACTAGGCTATTGGCCCTAGGGCCTATGCAAGCCTAGCCATAACAATTCCCTGGATATTTCTTCCCACAATATTTACTTCTCTGGGCCCCTGTCTAGCAGGGTGACCGACATGATCTCGGGGTGAATTTCCTATCTCCCATCCAATCATCAAGGTTCCTTTTGAAGAGGGACAATGAGGTGCTCTACTTGACATGTATGGGCAGTCTATTCCAGAGTATGGGGAGTCTCTGGGTCAGGAAACCTATCCTTCCAGCATGTTTTGTTCATTGTGATGACAAGGTTTAGATCCCTGGAGTGTGTGGCACTGCGGGATTGGGATTTCTTTAAATGGAGCATGTCCAACAGCTCAGGGTTTGACATGGCCTTTTATGTTAAGCAGAGATCGCCTCTGAGTAGATGATATGCCACAGAGTATGGCTGGAGTTTTTTTAGACGGTCAGCATATGGCATCTGCTTTAGGTCTGTGATTCTTTTAGTGAGGTATTTCTGTGGTCTTTCCAGCTGTTGCAGATGTCTTGTGAGGTACATACCAAACGGGGCATTATACTCTATAATGGGTCTAATGAGGGATGAGTACAGTGGGACAATGACCTCCTTTTTTCTGGATGAAAACCTTTAGTGATGAGGTGTGCCACATAGAAGGATTTCCTGACTGTTGTGGTTATCAAAGGTGAGACCGCTGTCCACCTGTGTCCCTAAGTCTCTCATCACAGTTTCGATGTTTAGTGTCCTGCCACCTGTGTGGTAATTCAGGAGTACATGTTTTTTTTCCAAAGGGGATAACTATACATTTCTTGGCATTAAGCTTGAGCCCATGGCTCTGGCACCAGGCATCTGTTTCTGTAAGGCCTTTTTGTATAATATCCACATCATTTGGGGATTCAATAATGGCTCCCAGTTTGCAGTCATCTGCAAACTTTGTTGGCCAGAGTCCCTTAGTGTTGGCCTGTACTTCAGAGAAGTAGATGCCAAACAAGAGTGGTCCCAGGACTGAACCCTGAGGTACTCCACTTGTTTGGAGCTGGATTTCGAGTCTGCTACTTTTACAGTCTGGGTTCTGTCAGTAAGCCAGTTGGCAACCCATCGAGTGACATAGGGATTTATGCCCAGCTTAGTAAGTTTATCTACGATTCCAGAGTGGGGGATGCTGTCGAAGGCCTTGGCGAGGTCCAGATAGGCTGTGTGGACCACCTTACCCTCGTCCATAGCTCTGGAGACTGATTCGAAGAAGTCAATCAGATTCAGGAGACAAGATCTGCCCTTCACAAACCCAAACTGGGTGGGGTCCAGTGTTTGAAGGTTGCCAATGTCTTTGTTTATAAGTTCCATGATAATGCGTTCCATGCCCTTGCAGATCAGGCTTGACAGACTGATGGGACGGTAGTTCCCGGGATCCAAGGCGGATCCTCCCTTGTGGAGCGGGATAACTGTAGCTGTGCGCCACTCAGTGGGCACGAAGCCTGAGATGAGGCTATGATTAAACATGACACTTAGGTGAGGTGCCAGTTCATTTTGTAGTTCATGTAGTGCACAGCCTGGGATGTCATCTGGTCCCATGGATGCTGTATTCTTAGCTTTGGAGAGTGCAGTTTCTACCTGTGTGGCCGTGATTATCGGAATTTGGCAATCTTTTGGTGTTGAGATGGGCCCTTTAGGGGGTGAGAGGGGGGGTGAAGTTGGCACTAAATCGATCTGCCAGGATATTGGCAATATCCTTGGGATCAGTATATTTAATGCCATTCTGTTGTAGCTCAGAGCAGATCTGAGCATTGCCATTTAGATTCTTTACATAACTATAGAATGCCTTGTGGTTGTCTTTGGAATCTTTGGCAATTTTATTTTCTTAACTAGCTTTTGAGGATTTTATGAGGGATCTCAGCTTCTTACTGAGGCTGGTGAGGGAGTTTTTGAGTAGTTTTCCCAGTTAATGGAGGGGTGGGTAGTTGGTCGCCCAGTTTGAGAGTGTTAGGGTTGGACCCTAATATTCTCCAGGGTGCTTAGGAATGTGGAGTGCGAGTCTTGGGACATGGTTGGGGACCTACAGCAGGCTACGACCTGAACCGTTGTCTTACCCAATGTTAGCTGCACCTAAAGTATGTCAGCTGCGTTACGTTGGGCTATCAGTCTGGAGGTGTACGCATTCTTTATGAATATGGAAACACCACCACCTTTGGATCTTTGATCCAAGTTCTGGGGGCCGAAAGGTGTGGAATGAGTTATAGCCTGGTAGTGGTCTCTAAAAAATAGTGAGCCAAACAGCCAAATAAACTGAGAAAAGTAGAATGAAGTATCCACCAAGCACAAATAAATCGATGCTCAAAGGAAAAAATGCTTTAATAAGCACTGTAAAAAACACTCCAATACAAAGACCGGGTCTAGAAATACAAAAGCAATAACGTATCCACTATCACGTTTTCGTCGCCAACTTCATCAGTTAAACATCCATCTTTAAAAGTTAAATGCTTTTGTATGTTTTTCAAATTACATCACAGTACTGAAAGCCAATCATGTTGGACCATTTACTAAGGTTAATTGTTGGAACTGATTGGTTCATACAGTCTTCACAAGCCAAGGTTAAAACCTCATCTCTGAATAAAATAAATCCACACTTTAATTACAATAATAATTTAAAAACTTCTTTAAAAAGTTGATTAAACACATTATTTTGTAACACCATTTAAAATAATTTAAAATGCTTTCTACATTAAATGTGAATAAAGCATGTGAATCTGGGTTTAAAAATGACACCATCTTGTGGCCATAGTGTATAATTACAACTGAACCAACAGCTGGTAATATAAAATCCTGAGAAGGGTATGTTTCTTGTAATTTGCAACAAAAGAACTGCTGAGCACAGATCTAGCTCAACTAAGGAAGTTGATCGGGCAACTCACGCAGTTGGTTGCCTTGCTGACACCGCTCAGCCAGTCATTTGCCTCCATTGCAATGCTTTCACAACTCCCGGGGAACCAGGAAGTGAATCGGAAGCAGACTGTGACAGACTGTAATATATGAAGAAGGAAACAATTTTTCAAACAGAGAGGATTTAGACAGTGGAAACAGTCTGGATGGGTTCCCACATCACGATTGATCAAGGCAGCTAACAGTAATGGCGGTGATGATATATCGGTGAGACCGAAAAGTCAGAGGAAACAGCACCAAGAGTGCACGGACATATCTAACGTTTCCACAGGTACACAGAAACTGTTTTCAGACTGTTTTAAAGCTAAATATAGCTTTGATTTAGTACGCAGTCCAACTGTGCAAACTAACTCTAATTTTTCTACACTACTTAATGATTTAGAATTCTTTTGATTAAATACAAAACTTTAGAAATTGACAATGATTATTTAAAGTACTGTATTTCCTTGAGCATTGTACCAAAGGGTTTAAGGGTCTGCAAATACCCTAACAATGTTGTTGATGGGTCTGAATTTGAGCTCATTTCTATTTTTGATAACTGTGGCATGAATATAATGAAAGCTATTATTAATAATAATGAAAGGGTTATGGAAAAGCTACAATTAGACATTGAAAAAACCAACAAAGCTATTACAAATGATTTGTTGTATTCTATTGAAGCCAATAAATTAAAATACCAAAACGTGTTTCACAAAGTAGATGCTAAATGCAAGGAGGTTCAGACTAGGAAAATAGGGAAAATCAAAAGGGACCAAGATGAGTACAAAAACAAAACACACTACCCCAAACCAAGAACTACTTACAGAAATAGTTATGTGAACCAGGGGAGGCAAGAGACACACGAATGTGAATGGGGGGAAGTGGAAATTGATGAACAACAGGAACAAGCCCCAGGGCCAGAAGAATATGCCCCATTAAGGAGATCAGAGAGACTCATGCAACAAGGGAAGGTTTATTACAATTCAAAAACTACAGGGGAAGGGGAGACCTTTCCAGACGAGGCAGGGTTGGAATTAGAAGATGGTATCACCAACATTCTCAATACCTGGACATTCAATGGATTTAACATTTACAATTATTCTAGTGTCAGCATCAACAAGAGTTGGTTCGATTTATTTTCTAAAGGCTTCACTTTTGTTCCCACACAACGGACATCTTTAAACTTCTGATAGACATCAAGTTGTTTATCCGGAAAGAATTTGGAGCTGTTTTTCAAGGACAAAACTGTAGACTATGATAGACAGGTCTTGAAGCGGAAAAGCACATTCAACCCTCCCACACACCCCAACTTAAGAAATTTGAGCTTAAGGTAGAACATGAAATTAGATCCCACCTGACAACAAAACCTTTCACTCCAATTTAACAACGGAAGAGAAAACACCTTAAGAGCTATTAGTGACAACCACAATCTGAGAGTTATGAAACCTGACAAGGGAGGAGGGTCGTGGTCATGGAAACTATCCAATATGAAGGGAAAATGTTGGATTTACTAAATGATCCAGACAAATACACTAGAGTGTCTATCAATGAAGTGAACATAGCCTATAGAAAGATCCAGGCTTTACTTTATGACATGCTAATGCAGGGTTCAATAGATCAAGACATTACAAATTCTTGGTAGTTGACAAACCGAAAATTCCCTGCATTTTGGAATACCCAAAGTTCATAAAAGCTACCCCCCCCTTACCGATAGTGTGTCCAGGAGGGTTCTATAACAGCTCCATTAGCAAAATATGTTGATCACAAGATTAAACATGTCCTTGAAGGATGTGAAAACATTTTAAAAGACTCTTGGGACCTGTTGAGAAGAATCAAACCTACCCTCTACAGTGAGAACACTTCTTCGGAACCATGGACGTTATAGACCTATTTGGTTGTATTCCACATGACCTGGGTTTATCTTGGTTTGAGGAGAAATTAATAGAAAGCAAAAACTGACACACATTGACTTCACGAACATTTTGACATTGATGGAAATAGTTCTCAAAACAATTTCATCTATTTCCAAGGGAGTACTTCAAACAAGAAAAGGAGTTGCAATGGTGCACACTGTGCACCAGCTCACATAAATATCATCATGGCCTTTTGGGAAGAAAATTTTCTCATCAGAAACCCCTATTTAAGGAATGCTCCCTTTATACTAGGTTCTTAGATGATCTGTGTTTCTTTTGGAAGGGTAGTAGAGAAAATTTCAACAATCTTTAATAACACGTAAACAATACTACGACCTTTTGGCTTTTACTGGCAACTTTGATGAACAAGAACTGAAATATCTAGATGTCCACATAGAGGAAATTTACATCAAGGATTTTCAGAAAAGAAACCTTCTCCAATTCTTATCTGCATTACACCAGAAGAAAGGGGTAATAAAGGGTCAATTGGTCAGATCTAGCAGAATGACTTCAGACAACAAAGTCTTCTCTGAAGAAACCAACTTCTTAAGGGGCCTTTTACCCAGAGAGGGTATCCTTTGAAATGTTCAACAAAATACTAGAAGAAGTCAACACAAAAGAACAGATGTATTTGCACCTATTTTAGGTGAAGAAGAACAATTAACCCACAATAAAGGACAAGCAAGTAATTTTGGGGCAAAAGAAACAGGGTTAATTACAACCTTCAATGAACAATCAGCCTTTATTAGGAACATTTTAATGGCATAGTTTTTAAATTTTCAGACCTTGAACATATTTTCGATAAAGAGTTGTCCCATGTCTATCGGAAAGGGAAGAGCATCAAAAACTACTTGGAAGGAAGGACAAATGTCAACACACAGAACAGTAGCAATAGAACCAAGAAAGGATTATACAAATGTGGGAGATGTAAATACTGCACACATTTGCATTGTGGTGAAACAATTTTAGAAGCAAGAAATATGACCTTGCAATTGAATACATTTGCTAACTGTGACACCAAAGGCATCATATATCTGGCTGTTTGTAAAAATGTCCCTCCTTCTACGTGGGAAGAGGCGAAAGAAAGCTCAGACAGAGAATATATGAGCACTTATATGATGTCAAGGTGATGAATGACTTAGCAAGCATTCAGCCAAATGTAACACATCAGGTTATTCTTTTTTTATACTTGAAGTTGTCCCCACTAACCCAAGAGGTGGGATGTGGGAAACACTTATTGAATACAAGGAACTGTATTGGCAACTTTTAGATGCTAACCGTAACTTAGGGCTGAATGACATGGTATCATTAGCTCCAGTATTGAAGTTGAGAGCTGCAAAACTCTAATACAAAGAGCTAAAACAATGTTCAAAAACTTTTGTTATGTTCTTTAAACATACCCTTCTCAGGATTTTATATTACCAGCTGTTGGTTCAGTTGTAATTATACACTATGGCCACAAGATGGTGTCATTTTTAAACCCAGATTCACATGCTTTATTCACATTTAATGTAGAAAGCATTTTAAATTATTTTAAATGGTGTTACAAAATAATGTGTTTAATCAACTTTTAAAGAAGTTTTTAAATTATTATTGTAATTAAAGTGTGGATTTATTTTATTCAGAGATGAGGTTTTAACCTTGGCTTGTGAAGACTGTATGAACCAATCAGTTCCAACAATTAACCTTAGTAAATGGTCCAACATGATTGGCTTTCAGTACTGTGATGTAATTTGAAAAACATACAAAGCATTTAACTTTTAAAGATGGATGTTTAACTGATGAAGTTGGGCGAAAACGTGATAGTGGATACGTTATTGCTTTTGTATTTCTAGACCGTCTCTCTGTTATGGCCCAAATGTCGATGTTCTCCATTTTAAGGAGTGCTTCGAGTGAGTGCATTTTGAGATTCAGACTTCTAGTGTTGAGCAGCATGACTCTCAGATTGCATTTGTTTGTAGCTGTTATGGTGGTAATTTGGTCTTTGGAACACCGCCTAAAAAAAAGCACTATAGGGGTGGCAAGAGACTTGGCCAGTATCCGGAAGCCCAGGGGTGACTGATACAGGCCATCTCTGGTGGGAAAATGTGGCTCAAAAAGTCCCAAGTGCCTTTTCACAACACACATGGCAGATGCTTCCCTCAGGGCAGAGGGGGGACTTCAAATGAAGACATCCTCCCCGTGGCAGAGATGGCTTGCAAAATCAGGGCTCCAGAGGCTCCTTCTCCAGACAGCCCTACTACGCTGCTGAATGGAGGCCCAATTACTTACCTCTGGAAGCAGTTGGAGAAAGAATTTCACTGCACCATACAGCCTGGCTTTTGATAACTTTGGATACTTGGGTGCAAAGAATTACAACCACATTCCCATTACTCTCTTTCCAAAGTCACCAAAAAGAGTCCCCGATGTTCCACCCAATCAGAGGGACCAAGCAGCCGTAGAGATTCAAAAGCTGCTGGAAAAAAGTATTTTCCAAGAAGTCCCACCAGAACAGAGCGCATCCGGATTTTACTCAATATTCTTTTTAGTGCCAAAAAGACAGGGGACTGGAGACCAATTTTAGACCTCCACCTTCTGAACAAGTTTGTTCAGCAAACAAAATTCCGGATGGTCATTGTTCATTCTTTCCTTCCCTTTCTAGAGGAAAGCAATTTCATGTGCTCTATAGACCTTCAAGATGTGTATTACCACATAAAGATGGACAAATGCTCCAGAAGGTTCCTCCACTTCCGGCTGGGAGACAGTCATTTCCAGTTCAGAGTGCTACCTTTTGGTCTCACCACAGCCCCCAGGGTGTTCAAATGCCTGGCAGCTGTAACAGTTCACTTGAGGCTACACAGATTCCAAGCGTTTCCATACCTAGATGTCTGGCTCCTCACCGCTTGCAGCAGGCATCTACTGCTTCGAGCCACAGACTTCATATTGCATCTTTTCCAGTCCTTGGACATTACGATCAATGGAGAGAAATCCCAGTTGACTCCAATACAAGACCTAGAATTTATAGGAGCATGCCTCAATACAATTTTTTGTGTGGCCTCTCTCCCTCTACACCGACAACAAAAAATAAGGTCTCAAATACAATTCATCATAACAAAAGTTCCTGCTCTTCTCATCCTCTAAGCTCTAGGATCTTTGGCAGCAACCATGACCCTAGCGCCCCTGGCAAGATTTCATATGAGACTGCTTCAGTGGCTCTTGGCTGCACAATGGTTGATGCTGACACACCCAGTGTCCTTTCCTGTTTTGATGATAAACTGCTGCAAGAAGGATCTATCCTGGTGGATGAAGTTGGAGGACAATCTTTGGGACTGCACCTTCACTCCCTGTCTGCCCACAGCCATAGTGACCACGGATGTGTCCCATATCATATCAGGTGTGGGGGGGGGGGGGGGCAATATCTGTGAAGAACAGTTCAAGGCACTTGGTCCCCACAAGAGGCCAAATTACACATCAATGTCCTGAAGTTGAGAGCAGTGATTCTAGCGTTGCAAGCCTTTCAGCCTGTCCTTCCTTCGGATACAATTGCAATTCAGTCAGACAACATGTCAGTAGCCTGGTACATCAACAAACAAGGTGGAACCAGGTCTTATCCCCCGTGCTGGGAAGCTCTCAGGGTAAGGCAATGGGCGATCTCTTCCAACCACTTTCTAATAGCAGCACATATTCCAGGAAGCTCCAACGTGACAGCAGACCAACTGAGCAGATGCATCATCCTGCCTCAATAGTGGTCTCTCACTCCCAAAGTAATGATGAAACTGTTTTGTTGTTGGGGCCAGCCTTGCTGCAATCTTTGCCTCCTCGTTAAACAAGAAATGCAGAAGTTATTTTGCCTTGATTCCCCCACAGAGGGAGTCTCCGAGAGATGCACACACTCCTTCTCGATTGGACCCTGGACTACTTTACCCCTTTCCCCCATTCCCTTTCATTCCCCTGTCCTTGAAGAAAGCCCAAAGGTTGAGAATCAAAGTGATCCTCATTGCACCATATTGGCCCCGTCAAGTCTGGCTCCCCTTCATTTGGCCTCACCTGATTCACCGTTCTTGGATTCTGGACCCAGTTCCAGACCTGCTGTCTCACCTGCAGGGATTGATGCATTCCAATCTTCACAGTCTCAAGCTGACAGCTTGGTATCTCAAATTCCATTAATTGCCAAGCAGAACAAGTTACCTTCCTTGGTACAAAAATATTTTTCTGGCTTCTCATAAACCGTCCACCAGAAAACTCTATCTTAGCAAATGGAAGAAATTTTCTATTTGGGCGTGTACAAATAATTTAGATCCCTTTTCAGCACCTGTTGACAAAGTCTTGGAATTTTTGGCTTCACTTTTTGATGAAGGAGCTTCTGCTTCCTTCATGCCGCCAGGAGGCAATCTGGTAAAGCGAAACTGGAGATAGTCTGGTGGAAGGTGATTGACTGAGGGAAAAGAAGAAAGAACAGAGAAATTGACTAGGACATAAAGTTCCCTGAAAACAATCGGGGGTTTTCCTAGTTGCGACAGCTTTAAAGATAATACAAACCCAGTTAGACTTGAAGAGCAGTTCTCTCCATTTTTTTTAAATGCAATGGGGATACTAATATAAACAGGTGCTTTTGTTCTTTTTTCTTGTTCACCTTTCTCTCTCTTTTTCTTTGTTCAGTTTTGAGAAATGTAGACAGTGCAATGGAAAAAAATGAGGCGGAGAGGTGATGGGGGAGAGCGAAAGGGTCTGGTTAAGAGAGTATAACAAAAGAAAAATCAGGGTGCTTTTCCCATGCTTGCATAGAGAAATGACCGGGTAAAAACCCTAGGCATTATCCAGTGACACGTTTATTGCAAATCATGTAAATGTAAAAGAATATTGAATATTGTAAGTTTTTTTTTTTTTTCTGATAAACAAGGTACCCTTAGCAGTTTTGTCTGGTTTACATGTCACTAGAAGACAATTTGATAGAGGGAAATGGCTAAGAGAAAGTGTTTACTGAAAGCATTCAAGTGTTTTCTCAACTGGGAGTTCTAAAGATGCACAAAATCAAATAACACTTACTAATACCACAGGCTATACCATGCGTCTTAGCATGACTAACATTTCTTTTTGGTTAACTTTAGCCTGTCTGTGTAGCATTCAACTTAGAACTTGTGTATTTGAAGATGTACATAGTTTTGTGTCTTAGTGTTAAGTTCATAAGTTTTAGGAAGGTTTTTTTTGGGGGGGGTTGGTTCTGTTTGAGGGGTTTCAAAAAACAAAAAGTTATGTAAAATGTGACATAGGTGCAAATGGATGTGGCACGAAACAGCTGTATAAAAGACCAACCTGCCAAACAGTATATGCATGTAACATAAAAGTTGGAGCTAGACATTTAGTAAAAGAGCAGTTATATATAAAAGGTGGTAATAATATCTATATAAGAAAATGATGCTTTCTGTAATATTTTTTAATGTGAATAGGCTTACAGATAAATATAAAAAGAAAGAGTAGTGAGCTATATTAAAAATGTAGAGTGCAAATAGCTATGCTACAGGAGACACACCTGGAAAGAACTGAACATGTGAATTTGATAAAGAAATGTTTTCAGGATGGTTATTCAGCAGAATATCTGGGGCAAAGGAAAATAATACATATATTAATTGTAAGATGAATTCCAATAGAGGTAGAAGAGGGAAAAAAG
This sequence comes from Protopterus annectens, assembly GCF_019279795.1. NCBI lineage: Eukaryota > Metazoa > Chordata > Ceratodontiformes > Protopteridae > Protopterus > Protopterus annectens. Next base: position 1,831,613,498 of record NC_056741.1, read on the forward strand.
ATAATGGAATATGTATAGTACTAAGGAGCTACTGGCTAGGAAGTAGGATTACACTGGCATGCATTTACATCCCCCTAAAACTGCTATAATGGAGCTTAAGAAAATTCTGGGAGAAATAGTCAGCTTTCGGCAAGGAATATTACTTCTAGGTGGAGACTGAAATTTGGTTTACAATGCTGAAGATGTGTCTGGGGGGCCTAGAAGGGAAAACATAACCAAGGACGGTAGATTTTTGAAGAAATTTATGAAAATATTTGGCATGGAAGATGTGACTTCAGTACTAGGGGTTTGGAGTGAATATGTGAATTCAGTACTACATATTACTCACCGAGATGCAAAAACTGAGCTAGGCTAAATAGATTTTATATCTCCCAGGAACATATACATTTAATTGAAGGCCTTGAAACGCACCCAATAACTGTTTCAGATCAGGCATCAATAATAACTAAAATAAATATGCAAGGTAATGAAATAAAAATGAGACACTGGCATTTTCCCACCTATCGGTTGAAAAGAGAAGAATTTAAGGAATGGGTTATGGAATTAATTCAGGAGCTACTAGAGAAGACAGAATTATCTTCTGAAAACATAGTTAAGGAGTGGGATAAAATTAAAGTGGAGTTTAAAACTAGGTTGGAAATAAAAGTAAGGGAGATGTGGTTAAACAGTAACAAGAATTATTTAGAGGGATTGACAAGTGTTAAAAGTATTGCAAAATAAGGGGAATCTGTCAGAACAAGAAAAAAAGCAACTGCAGAAAGCTAAACAGAAAATAAGGGATTACTTTGATAATATGCACGAGTTTTGAAAGACTGCTGTTAAACAACTGTTTTTTTGATAATAATTCTAGATCACAGAAACTTTTGGCACAACAACTTAAGTCAAAAGAAAGAGGAAAGGGAAGTCACCAAGCTTAGGGAGCCTATAACAAGGAAGATAACAAGAAACCCTGTAGAAGTATTAGAAATAGTTCAGAATTTTTATGAAAGTTTGTATAAAGCAAAGAAATATGGAAATCAAGAAAATGTACAAATGAAAATGTTTATGGAAGAGTTAAATATGCCAAAGTTAGAGGTAGATGAGGCTTAATTAATAACAGGATAGGAAGGGATGAGATAAAAATGGCTGTGTATAACCAATCTCCATGAAAATCCCCAGGAGTAGATGGTATTCCTGTGGAAGTTAGGACGGAAAAAAATGAAAGATCTGGAAGGTTTTGTTTGATAGTATTTTAAGAGGAGGAGAAGTACCAGCATCCTGGAAGAAGGCAGTGGTAATGGTAATACCTAAAGACAGTAAAGATCCATCAGATCCAGCTTCACACAGGCCCATTTCAATATTAAACCATGATTATAAAGTGTTTGTCAATAGTGGCTTAAAGAATGGCAAAAGTGATACCAAAATTGATAGATATGGATCAGTGTTGTTTTGTGGAGGGGTGGCAAACATTTGACGGGTCTATATTATATTGTCGAAACGGCATTAAAGTGAATGTCGTTTTGACGACACATAAAGAGCGAAGTGCAAAAGCTCAGGTCAGCGATCCCCCCCCCCCCCAAGGAAAAAAATCACTTGGCCTGAGCCGTGACATTGCCGTTTACCCCACTGTAGTGCAATCTCGGAGTTGGTATATTTAGTTGGGGGTGGGGGGACACAGGCCCCCCCCCTCATTGGGGGGGGTGGAGGGCGAAGCCCCCCATTTTGAAATGTTTTTAATGGTGTGTTTTGTGTTGTTGGTATACTGATTTCTTTTCTCTAGGAAAAAAATCGGTGACCTGGGGTTTCACTGTTTATATATTTCATTCTTTATATGCCGTTGAAATGGCATTCACTGTAATGCCGTTTCGACAATATAATATAGACCCCATTTGACAACATTAACAGAACATTGATGGTCCAGAGGGAAGCAGAATGTAAGAAGTATCTCTTTTATTAGTGGGTCTTGATGCAGAGAAAACATTTGACAGAGTAGACTGGGACTTCATGAGCAGGGTAATGGAAGCATTTGCTTTCCTGATAAAATTATAAGGTTGATTAGAAGAATATATGAGGGATTGGAGGAGCAAATTAAAGTGGGTAGGGTCCTCTCTGATAATTTCTATTTGAGTAGAGGAACTAGGCAGGGTTGTCCCGCTGCCCATTTGTTGCTTGCATTATATTTAGAACCATAGGCAAAGAAAATAAGAGACTCAGAAATGCAAAGATATAATTGGTATGGTAGTCAGGAAGAGCTGGCTTTATTTGCAGATGACATTATTTTATACATGACAGAACCAGAAAGGGACAATACAGTGCTGTGGAACATTTTAAGACCATTTCAAATCTTCTCTGGACAAAAATGAATGAAGCTAAAACAAAGACAATAACAATAAATTACGTACCCACACACAAATTGGTCCAACAATATCTATATTTTTGGATAAATGATAAAATGAAGTATTTAGGAGTATGGATTAGAAATGACTCTGTGGTGGCAGCTAAGGATATGTGGGAAGAGACTAAAACAGAAGATAATACAAAAATTGAGAAACTGGAAGTTTTGTTATATGGATCCCATTAGTCTTACACACAGGTCAGGCATACTTTTATCTACCCGAGGAGAAGTTGTGGATAGCAATTAAAAGAAAAAAAAAAGAGTTAAAGGATTTTATCTGGGAAGGGAATGCAGCAAGGGTCAAGTGGGATAAGCTGATTCTACCAATAGAAGAAGGCGGAGTAGGATTACCTAATTTGAGGGGGTATCTTAGAGCAACACAGTTAAGGTTCTTATACATAGCACAAGCAGGAAACTATAATTCAAAGTGGAAAGGAATGATGCTGACACAGGGGCGAAGCTCAAGAAATAAGGAGAGATTGGGATTTTGGATGCAGACTCTTAAAGAGAACAACAAAAATCATGCAGAGTATTATATTCATAAAATAGCAGGGAGTATTCTAACTACCAAACCAGAACGTGAATGGAGAAAAGATATTTTGCTAATAGGGATGACTGTGGTCAGGGATACAGATAATAGGCAAGAGTGGGGGCAGGAATTTATTGGAAAAAACTGAAAAAAGGAACCAAGGTATTGGGAGCAAATACTAGAAAGGGAAAGGTAATAGAATGGGAAGAAGCCAAGAATTTATTTAGACTGCAGATTAGAGATTGCCTTCTCTATCAAGGATTGATGTCATACTATAGGCAAAGAGAAATAGGGGGCTCCTATATGAAAGACCAGCACTGGTAGACTTTTTAATAGAATCTAGAACAGAAGCTGCTATTAAAAATGGAATAATTAGTAAAGCATATAAAATACTGCAGGATAATTGTAAGAATCAGTCAGAGGAGCTTAGAAAGGATTGGGAAGAGAAATTGGATAAGCAATTCACAAAGAGACAATGGGAGGATATATGTATATCACCCAAATATGCAACAAAGTCTAGAAGACTTAGGATCTTTGCGTGGATATGTTTACATAGGTATTTTTATACCCCAAGTAGACTCCAAGGAATTTTTCCTCAGGTGGATAACAAATGTTGGAGGTGTTATGGGCAAGAAAGAGGTAGCTTGAAACATATTTTTTGAACTTTAGAGATTCCCTGGAGACCACTGTTTCAGAGATGCTGGATGAGCAGATTGGACTGATTGGGGAAATTATTATTTTTTTTACTTATGCTACAGAATCGGCATTGCGTAGACGTACTAAAGCCTTGCTGAGTCTAATTATGGTGGCTGCCAAAAAAGCAATTACTAGAAAATGCAAATCACAGTCTAGACCAACTTTACTAGAAGACGTGAATATAGTAACAGAGATAGAACAACTGGAACTGGATATCTTTAGAAAAGGAAAAGAGCAAAATGCACAGGAAAAAATGGGAATTGTGGGAACAATATATGCAGAGCAGGAACAAGGTTTAAGAGGCAGGATTTGAATGAGCCCACATAATGCTTAACTGACAGTGACTGGATGGTTTGTGTGCCTGTGATGTAAACTGTTTGCAACTAAAGTGGTATCATTTTGTATGTTTTTCATTTATATAAATGTAAGATTGCCTTTGTCATATGTGAAAACTTTATAAAGATGTTTGGAGAGAGAAAAAAGGAGCTTCTGCTTCCACAATCAAAGTCCGATTAGTAGCCATTTCCAATTTCCACAATTGGTTTGACGATCATACCTTAATTTCCCACCATTTATGCAAAGTTTTTCTTAAAGACGCCTTACATCTAAAGCCCCCATTTATGGATCCTATAGCTCCATGGGATTTGACCTTAGTACTACAATCTATAGTTCTCCAGCCCTTTGAGCCAGCAGCTTCTTGCGATTTCAAGTTCCTGTCATGGAAATTTCTTTCTGGTGGCTATCACTTCTGCCAGGAGAGTTTCGTAATTACAAGCAGTGTGTGTGAAACATCCTTATATGATTTTTCATGAGGACGGGGTTTTGTTGAGAACCAATCCTTCTTTTCTACCTAAGGTGGTCCCTGAATCTAATGTTAATCAGACTATTGAGTTGCCCGTCTTCTTCCCCAGTTTCTCGAATAAAGGTGAATATTGCTTGCATTTACTAGATGTTCACAGACAACGTTTCTATCTTGACAGAACCAAACAGTCTAGAAAATTAGATAAATTATTTGTCATTTTCAACTTCAGCTTTGGGTAAACCTTTCTCGAAAGTTACCTTATCAAAATGGCTTGGGGACTGTGATACTTTCATTTACATTCATAATAACCACAAGTTACCTGCGCCTGTTAAAGCGCATTCCACCAGATCTGCAGGCATGTCAGCTGTTTTCCATTCCAAAGCATCCATGGAAGAAATATGTGCAGCTGGAACGGGAACATGGGCTACTCCCCATACCTTTATTAATCATTACAAATTGGATATGGTCTGTAGAGAAAGAGCATCTTTCGGGTCTATGGTGCTCAGGAGTATCCTTCCATAGGGCCATCCAGGACCTAAAGTAGCTGGGGACTCTGTCCCATTCATCAAGAATGAATGAAGATTGACATCATCAGATAAATACATTATGTTCTTACCATAACATTCCATGTGTGTTGTTGATCTTCATTCATTCTTGGCATCCCACCCTCCTGCCCCCTCCTATCGACTTCTGGAGGATTGGACACTTGTTCTTGGAGCTTTTAGGTTTCACCTTAGACATGGCTTCTGATGTTCTTCATCTCACATTGCTGCAGTCATAACATATGGGTAGTCCGCTGTCCTCGGTCGGCCCGAATACCAAAGTATGAGGCTGATGTCGGTCAAGGGCGCTCAGATCTGACGTCAGAACGTCAAGGTATTAAAGCGCATGACCGACGTCATTTCCTCAGTCTTTTTTGCCGCATGGTCCGAAGCAGAAGCAGCGTTTGCAAGTGCCGTTCGGCGTTCTGAAATTTTCGTATTCTGAGTTTCAGACCGATACCAAGTTGGGCTAAGTACCCCGTTGGGGATTATTTTTGTTTTTTCTTGCCTCAGTTACTTCCGGATGTCAGAAAAAGTGAATAATTGTATTTCTTGTGGGAAACAGATACCGCATAGGGATTACCACTCTCTTTGTATTCCTTGTTTGGGACCTGAGCACGACATAGTAGGGTGTCGCTTTTGTGCTAGATTTAATAAGCGCACCATTAAACGTAGGTTAGATTGTGCTAGGCTTGTCTTCGGTAAGCGGTGTAATTACAATATGCCGTCGGATCCTCCGACGCCCGCTACCGCGAAGAAGCGCAAAGATAAATCTTTAAAGTCCAAACAGGATGACTCGTCCGTTCCGGACGCCGGTTCTTTAGACACCACTGTGGATTCGGTTGATCCGGCCGCAGTTTCAACTGAGTCTCCGGGGGAGACGTTGGTTTTGCAAGATGTGGTTTCCCAGGAGTCAGGTCAGGCTGAGGGGGCCTCTCAGGTTACTATTCTCCCTTCTTTGCCTAAGGTGGTTAGGCCTTCTCCTTCTGTCTCTAAGGTACCTTCCAAAGGCAGGCCTGGTTTGCCTTCCACAGGTGTCAGTCCTAGTTCTGCAGGTTCTGTGCCTAAAAAACACATGCTTAAAATGGCAGAAGATTTAATTACTTTAATCAGGGGTTCTATGCCCCCTCCTGATAAGAGGCCTAGGGTGGAGCCAGAAATGGAAAGTTTGGAGCAGGCTTCAGATTACTCAGAGTCTTCGACTGAAGGCATTCAGGATTTTCCTCCTTATTCTGATTCAGACGCAGAGGATTCCACTCCTTTTGCTTCTCCTCCAGAGGATTTTTCTTTTTCAGAAACCCTGCATTCCATGAGGGAGCATTTTAAATGGGAAGGTCAGGATTTCTCAGATTCCAGGAAGAGGCTTAGGGAATTTTTGTTTTTACCACAGCATAGGCCCTTGGCTATACCTCCTGTTTTGGATGTTGTTCAAGACGTTTTCTCTGAGGCTTCCCTTAATCCAGATTCTTTGCCTCCTGCGCCAGTGAAGCCAGATAGGTATTACAGAGTGCCTGAGGCTCATAAATATCTGTATAAGAGCCCTAGGGCCGACCCAGAAACTATTAGCCAGGGACCTAAGGGTGTCAGGGCTTCTGTTGTAAAGAATCCAGTTCCTTTGGATAAGGATGCTAGAGCTTTGGAAAGGTGGGGTAAGAAAGTATATACCTCTTCCACTTTAGCAATGAGGGCTTTGAATTGCCAGTTTCATATGTTGAAATACCAGAATTTTCTTCTTACTCAGTTAAAATCTAAAAAGTGATGCTTTGCAGGCTTCTTCCAGGGTGGCTGCCACTGGTTCAGTTCTTCACAGGCACGCCTGGCTTAAGGATCAGAATTTTTATCAGAGCATGTTAAAGCTAGGATTTTGGATGCTCCTTTGCAGTCTGAAGTTTTGTTTGGTTCTCCTGTGGAGTCTGTCTTGAAAAAAATGGAAGACAAGGCTAAGTCTATGCAGACTGTTAAAGATTTTTTGCAGGTGCAGCCCCCTAAGTTCAGCAGGAACTGGCCTGCTAAGGGTTGGACTTACCCTTCTTCTGATTCGCAGTCTAGGGGTAGATCTAGACGTGGTAGGGGCAGAGCTCATAGTTCTTTCAGGCCCAGACCATGGAGTTCACCAGCACAATCTACAGGTGAGGGCAGGGACCAGTCCTTTCGTAAACAGGCCCAATGACCTGCATTTCCAGCTGCCAGATCCTTCCTGCCTGGCAGCTCCTTTGGGAGGAAAGTTGGCACTCTTCAAGCAAAATTGGTTTCTAGTCACCCAAGACAAATGGGTGTTGGACATTATAGACCGAGGCTACAAGTTTTATTTCCACACATTGCCTCCTTTCAAAGGCATGCCAGACGTTCCTCCTCAGCAAAGGGCAGAGGCTCACAAACAGATTTCTTTACTTCTTCAAATGGGGGCTATACAGCAGGTCCCTCTGTCAGAAGTGGGCCTCGGATTTTACTCTCGCCTTTTTCTTGTACCAAAGAAAGGAAACACTTGGAGGCCAATCTTGGATCTATCTGTCCTCAACACATATCTGGACATTCCAAAATTCAAAATGTTGACGTTGCAACAACTTCTGCCTCTGTTGGGCAAAGATCACTGGATGGTAACTCTGGATCTCAAAGAGGCTTATCTTCATGTTCCTATCAGACTCAGTTGCAGGAGATTCCTGCGTTTTCGGGCTGGGACTTTACATTATCAGTTCTCTGCATTGCCCTTTGGCTTATCTACTGCGCCCAGAGTATTCACAAAAGTTTTGGCTGCAGTAATAGCCTTCTTCAGGTTAAGAGGAATACAAATTTATCCTTATTTGGACGACTGCCTGATTCTGGCTCAAGACAAGCTCGAGCTTCTTCACCATCTACAGTATGTTATGACAGTGTTAAGGTGCCTAGGGTATTCTGTGAACGAAACAAAGTCCAGTCTAGTACCCTCTCAGGAAATGTGCTTTCTGGGTGTGAGACTGAATACAGCTTCCCAGATGGCCTTTTTGACCCCGGACAAGCAAAAGAATCTTACACTTTACTTCCATCAATTGTCTCTACTGTCCAGGCTGACTGCAAGGACAGTCCTTCAAGCCTTGGGGTTCATGGCATCTTGTATTCTGGTGCTTCCCAATGCCAAACTGCATATGAGGAAGCTACAATGGTATCTCAAAAATGTATGGACACAACACTGCCAAGATCTGGACACTGTCATTCAGATAATACCTTGCATTCAAAAGGAATTTTTGTGGTGGGCTCAGGAATGTCACCTAAACAAGGGACTCTCTGTGACCCGACCAGAGGCAAGTCAGATTTTAACGACGGATGCCTCGGACAAGGCCTGGGGAGCACACCTCAATGGAAAATGGGTTCAAGACACGTGGCCTGTCAGACTTCAACATTTACATATCAACTTGAAGGAAATGTTAGCAGCCCAGTTTGCATTGATGGCTTTCAAGCATTTACTTCTCCCAGGGCAGGTGTTGATTCAAACAGACAACACAACTGTCATGTGGTACATCAACAAGCAAGGGGGAACCCATTCGTACCCTCTTTGCAGACAAGCTATGATTTTGTGGGAGACTGCTCTCAGTTTGCAACTCACTCTTCAAGCAAGGTTTCTGCCAGGAGCACAGAACTCCTTAGCAGATGTTTTGAGCAGACGGATAGTGGATCCCCACGAGTGGAAATTGGATCCTCATGTATTTCGACAGTTGACAATGATATGGGGGACTCCAGACATAGATCTGTTCGCTTCTCCACTAAATTTCCAGGTGCCAAAGTTTTGCACAAAGATGTTTCATCCCACAGCTTGGAAAGTGGATGCTCTATCATTCAGTTGGAGCAATCTTCACGTCTATGCCTTTCCGCCTCTGCCTCTTCTTCCAAAGGTTCTCTTGAAGGTCAGACAGGACAAGCCCTCCATGATTCTAATAGCTCCAGATTGGCCTCGACAACACTGGTACCCTCTGCTAAGGAGTTTAGTACGGGATCCTCCTTACCCTTTGCCTTTGATTCCGCACCTTTTGACTCAGGAGGGCAATCATTTCTTCAATGTCAGGATTCAGTCCCTGCCTCTAACAGCCTGGCATATTCTGTTCTAGACCCTGGAGGGTCGCAGATTCCTCAACAAGTTTTGAATGTTATTTTGGAGGCCAGGAGGCCTAATACAAGGAAAGTTTATGCTGATAAATGGAGGAGATTTTTTATTTGGAGCAAAGCAAAGAGCTTTGATGTTTCCAGGCCTGATTTGAGTGTTTCTCTTCAATATCTTACAGAATTATTGGACAAGGGTTTGTCTTTCTCCTCTATAAAAGTTCATGCTGCAGCCATTTCTGCTCACTATGACTGTGATCCACCATTATTATCTCATCCTTTGTTTAAGCAATTCCTTAGAGTGGCAAAGAACATAAGACCCCCACGTAGAGCTCCTACTCCTGCTTGGGATCTCAATTTTGTGTTGGAAAAACTTACTTTACCTCCTTTTGAACCTGCAGCTACGGCTGAGCTAAAGTTTTTGTCTTGGAAGACTGCTTTTTTGTTGGCCATTACGTCTGCTGGAAGGGTTTCTGAATTACAGGCTCTAATGGCAGTTGAACCCTTCCTAATTTTTCATAAGGACAGGGTATCTCTGCGTACTAATCCTACTTTTATGCCTAAAGTGGTTTCAAATGTGGCCTTGAACCAATCTATTCATTTGCCTACTTTTTATGCAGATCCCCAAAATAAAGGGGAGAAAATCTTGCACACTTTGGATATTCACAGGCAGTTGCGTTATTATTTGAGCAAGACTAAAGGGTTCAGACAGTCTCAGCAGTTGTTTGTTTCTTTTGCTTTGGGTTCTCGGGGGAAACCTGTTTCAAAACAAACTATTTCTAAGTGGATTGGCTTTTGTATTGCTTTTTGTTATTCTCATCATGGTAAGGAGATTCCAGCTGGAATCAGGCCTCACTCCACTAGGGCTACTGCCACTTCTACTGCTTTTTAAAGGGGGGTAGCTACTAAAGATATTTTGGAAGCAGCTACTTGGAGTTCAGTGCACACTTTTTCTAAGCATTACCATCTTCCTCTTTATTCCAAATCTAGGACTGGATTTGCCACTGCAATCTTACAGGGCATTTTGGCAGCCCCCAATGCTTTATGATTTTGCCAGCCTCCCTTTACCTCTGCTTTGGGATTCTACCCATATGTTATGACTGCAGCAATGTGAGATGAAGAACATAGTACAGTTTTGTACCTACCATAAATGTAGATGTTCGAAGATCCACATTGCTGCAGTCCAATTTTCCCTCCCTCCTTCCCCTCTGTAGTTTGGAGTGGTGGCATGATTTGGGTTGTAGCTGTTTTTTATGCATGGTTTTAGGGAGTTATTCTATTTTTGGCTGTGGCCTTTATTTTTAGGGCCTTCTGGCATCTGGGGCAAGAAAAGACTGAGGAAATGACGTCGGTCATGCGCTTTAATACCTTGACGTTCTGACGTCAGATCTGAGCACCCTTGACCGACGTCAGCCTAATACTTTGGTATTCGGGCCGACCGGGGACAGCGGACTACCCATATGTTATGACTGCAGCGATGTGGATCTTCGAACATCTACATTTATGGTAGGTACAAAACTGTACTTTATTTTTTCTCTTCTTTGGCTGCAACCTGATCTGAGGTAATAGAGAGAGAGGCATTGTGGATAGTCTTAGCTTGAGAGTTTTTTGGCTGGCGTGAGTTGTATAATGGCCAAGCTGGTTCTGAGGATCAGAACCAAGTCCCATTTAACAAGAATGAATGAAGATCGACAACACAGATGGAACATTATGGTAAGAACATAACTTATTTTTACTTCATGTCAGGTTTTACCACAGTTTATTTGCAATGATCATGAGGTTACAAATTTTAAATTGTTGCGAGACAATTCTGCCAAACTGAAATCTAAACTAAAGCACAGACTATTGGTAACAGATTGTATGGAAACAAAACTGTCACTATGTAAAACTAATTGGAATGATGCATTAAGTTAAGAAACTGCAGAAGGAATGTGACAGGTTTTGAAAAAGAAATTGTTTGAATGCAAAAAATAAAAAAAATGTATAAAATTAGGATCTAGGCACACATCATCTGGAGTTTTATATTTCTGTAAGAACCAGATATTTGGTTAAGGTGAGAGATGAAAAGATTTAAGAAGTGGAAAAGGAGGTTGAACTACAAATCTGAAATGAACAGACAGATTTAAACATAGTGTGAGACAAGATTAAGAAAATATTTGAAGAAAACTTGTATAAAGATATTGAGCATAATAGAAAATCATTTTATAGATACTTAGGATGTGGTAGGAATAAAGACACACACATTGTTGAACTATGTATAGCTTCTAAAAAAAATACTCAGACATAACAGGCTATAAATATATTTACAAAGCTTTACGCAAAACAGTTTGGCTCCATAAACAGTGTGATAAGTTGTCCTAGTAACATCTAGGTAACTGTAGATACTGAAATCAAAGTAAATTTTATTGAAGAAGAACTACACTAACTGGACCCAAAGAAATCACGGAGTAGATGGAATTGGTAATAAGCACCTGAGAACACTTTGACATAAACTTATTGTATCATTGTATCTCTTATTTACCAGATCATTTAAATGTGGGAAGATTCCTGAAGATTGGAGACATGCACTTGCTAAACTCATCTTTAAGGGAAAGGAGAGTAGGACAAACCCAGAGTCATACAAACTCATAAGTGACTGTCATGTTGTGGAAAAATAATGAAGCAGGTTATACTGGATAAATTGTTAGAACTGGCTAGATTGGGACTTGAAACTAAGTATCAACATACATATGCTAAAAATAGATCTATAACTAGCTGTAACATGGTCTATAACAATATAATGGCTATAAGTAAAACATTGCATTGTGATACAGTTTCTTTAGACTTGACTAGATTTGATAAGGTCATATACAAAATGCTGATCAGTAAATGTTATAGCAACTAGGTATTGATGTACTCTTGATAAGATTAATAGCTTCATGACTTATAAAGAGGACATAACAAGTATTATACAGCAGCTGGGCATGTGGAATTCTAGGTTACACTCAGGGTCTCCTGGAGAGCTCTGTCCTAGGTCCTTGTTTAGATTGTATCTTTCAGATCTGTCTTTTTTTCTGAGGTGCTCTACAGTCTATATGCTGATGACTTGAAATGGGTAAACTGATTTGCATGTGTTAACAGATGGGGAGTGTCTACAAAAGAACTTCACTAAATTGAACATTTAGGTACAGGAAAATAGTATGTGGATAAATACATCAAAAGGTAAGCATAGATTGAAAAGTGACTACTTAATACAGCCTAAGGTGATTTGAAACTGTAGATTCATTTAAGGACCTTTGTATATGGTAGATCCAGCTTTGAGTTTTTCTAATCCTATCAACCAATTGATTAATGATAGTTATACAACTGTAGTTTGTAAAGAGTTATAAATTCTAGGAAATCAGACATGATTACGTCATTGTTTGTTAATTACATTAGACCAAAACTTGAGTGTAGAATAAACAATATGGAAACCTTATAAGAAAACAAGCATGAGTAAATTGGAAAGAGTGCAGTGGAACTATACCAAGGGTATCCATAGATGTGAAAATTTGAATGTTGGGGTTATCAAAATGTAGTAGAGAGTCATCAGACAACCTCTGTAGAAGATTATAATGGATTTGTGTCCTAATTGGTTCTCTTAGAGAGTAGCTGATGCATGGACTATAGACCTCCAAATTAAAGCAAGCACTACTTTATTTTTAAAAACAACCTCAACACTTGTTATTATAGCTGGCTAGATGTGCAATATTTGCATGCATGTTTTAAAAAAGAGTAACTCTTTATAGTTCATAGGTGTGTATTAGGCTAATGGCCCTGGAGCCCTTACAAACCTAGACCATAGAAGTGCCCTGGCATCGTGCCGCCCGACATTAGTTCCCAGTGCCTGTATTAAGTAGAGCCACTGGAGTGATCCCCAGGGTGAACTTTCTATTTTCCATCCACTCCTCAAGATTTCTCTTGAAGAGAGCCAGTGAGGTGCTCTGCATGACATGTATGGGAAATCTATTCCAGAACATGTGCAGTCTCTGGGTTATGAACCTGTCTATCCAGCATGTTCTGTTGACTGTGGTAATGAGGTTGAGGTCTCTGGAGTGTGTGGTGTGGAGGGATTGGGATTTCTATAGATGTAGCATTTCTAACAGAGCTGGGTCAGACATGGCTTTGTAAGTCAAGCAGAGATCACCTCTTAGTAGACAATATGAGACAGAGAATAGTTGGAGTTTTTTTGAGTCTGTCCATGTAGGACATGTGTTTAAGGCCTAGGAACTTTTTCGTGAGGTACTTTTGTGGCCTCTCCAGCTGTTGCATGTGTCTAGTGAGGTACATGCCAAATGGGGCATTATACTCTGTGACTGGCCTAATGAGGGAAGAGTAGAGAGAGATGATGACCTTTTTCTTCCTAGATGCAAAACCCTTGGTAATGAGATGTGCCACATAGAAGGACTTTCTGACCACAGTGACAATGTGGTGGTCGAAGGAGAAGTTGCTGTCAGTCTGTGTCCCCAGATCTCTTATAACGCCTTCAGTGTTCAGTGGGCTCCCATCGGTGTGGTAATTAGTGGGAACTGCGTTTTTCCCAAAGAGGATGACGACATATTTTTTGGCATTAAGCTTAAGGCCATGGTTTCAACACCAGTCATTGGTCTCAGTGAGGCCTTTCTGTAGGATGTCTACATCACTTAGGGAGTTAATAATGGCTCCCAGCTTGCAGTCATCTGTGAACCTGGTTAGCCAGAGTCCCTCCATGTTGGCCTGGACTTCAGAGAAGTAGATGCGAAACTGGAGAGGACCCAGGACCAATTCCAGAGGGACTCCACTTGTGACTGGTCAGCAGTCTGACTTGGAGTCTTCTACTTTCACACTGTGGGTTCTATCTGTGAGCCAATTTGCAACCCACCTAGTGATATAGGGGTTGATGCCTTCCTGTTAAGTCATCCTTTATGCCGAAGGTGAATTTCGATAATAATTTAAATTGATCAGCTAATCATCATTTTTTGGAGTTATTCCAGTAAAATGGAATGTCTCATATGTCTAGACATTCACAAGCAGTTGTTGAGATTCTACTTGCATTGAACCAAATGCTTCAGAAGGGATCATTGGCTGTTTATTTCATTTGCACAAAACAACCTGAAACTGAAGTTCAGTAAACTGACCTTGGCAATGTAGCTGCTTGCATCAGATTTTGTTATGGAAAGTATGGCATGCAGCTTCATTTGGAGCCTATTTATCGATCAAATCAATTTCAGGTATAAACAAATTTGACCAAAACAGTTGTGCCAAAACCACATTTGACAACAGTGGAGTTTTCCCTTTTCTCCACTGTTGTGCAATCTCAGAGTAGGTATATACAGGTTTTGGGTGGGTGTCCCCTATTTGCAGGGAGGGGCAAGTGGGCTTGCCCCCCTGCAAAAAAATTACCTCAGAGTTTTGCCAAAAAGTGTTTTCAAGATGATTGTTTTGGTTGAACTCACTTTTGATCGATGTGGATTGGACTATTTGACATGAATCTGCTTCATCTACTTCCAGAAACTGATTCTGGTAGAGCTTTAGAAACCTCTAAAGCCTTCTTTGCTAATGCTTGGGTAGATGATATTTATGCATCTTTAACTTGGGATTCCGTGCATACTTCTGTAATACATTATGACATGGATGTGGTGTCTAGGAAATGATCATTTTCTGGACAACCTTTAGACATTGGCAAACATACAGAAAACCGAGCATATTAATATGTTTCCAGTTACATGCATTATATATCATGTGTTCTTTTTTATAACCATCATTACTCCACCATTGCATAAATTGCTCAATTCCTAACTTCCCATAAACCTCACTCCTCCTCCTCCAGAACATTATTCTTAATGTGTTGTTCCCACAGTTTCCATTTATTTCAATGTAATTTGCTCATTCCTTTTCCTAAAGCTCCCATTTCCATTTTCTCTTTATTGCAACATTCAGTTCTTCAAACATAGTTGATATAGACTTTGATTTTCATTCTTTAGTAATTTTTTTTTTGGCAGCCACCGTAATTAAACTTAACAAGGCCTTACTTATGTCGAGGCTGTTTTGATACTTTGCCCCAGCTCAAAGGAATAATTTCCTTAGTTATACCCATTTTCTTGCCCAGTATTTCTGCCGACTCATTACACTACCTAAATGTATGCTCCCCTTTACCTCTTTCTTCCACATCACACCAATGTTTGCCATCTGCCTGAGGAAAATTCTTTGCAGCTTGCTTGGGGTATAAAAATAGCTTTGCAAACACTTCTAAATAAAACTCCTAAACTTTCTAAATTCTTCAGGGCAACCATTTTGGGTGTGATTCTCTTGACCACCCAGGGGATTATGCTTGGGACTTAGACCTTGAGGTTGAAGAGCAACCCTTGTCCAGGTTCAAGTCAGTTTTCTTGTGTATAAGCTTAGTTGCTGCCTTCTGACACCATGTGGTCCCTAAGCTTATCAGTTGCACAAATAATCTTTTGGTGCTGCTGGAAGTGTTGCTGTCACCATTCTACATTTCTGGCCAAGTCTGTATACTGCAGCAGGTTTTCCATGTGAGGCATGAAGGATTTGTACTTGAGCATAACTGTAGATATAGATCATTCAGGTACATTCTATTCAACAAACATAACTACCCACTACCCCACTTCTCCGAATGAGGAAAGGCCTTTATTCTTGTATAAGCTGTTAGGCTAATGGTAAGTTCTGTAGCTGTGTACTCAATAATCAGGGAAGTCTGGCATGATCAGGGCATTATCAGAGAAAGGGAGAAGCTAGTGCCTGGGAAAGTTTTCAATGCCAAGCTGATGCAAGTCTGCAACTAAGCCCTAGAAGTTGAAGAAAGTTGTCTGTGATAATGTAGACCTGTTGCAGTAAATATGTAACTTTCAATTATGAAACACAAATTTGCTTTTTGTGGTTTGTTTTATGTAAGCAGTCTTCTCATCAGATTGTTACTGCATAAGCCTTTCAGCTGTTCCCTGGGTATTCCTTGAAAAGTTAGCTGTGATAGTGGAAAACCCTTCCCCATTTTACTAATGTTCACTTCCCAGGAATTCCCACTGTCCTATTATTATGGTTACAAATGCTAACCGAGGTTCATTTTCACCTGAAGTTGACCAGCTTCTAATGGAGTGAATTTCCTTTATAGGCATGGTGCAGGGCACTCTGCAGTCCTTTTCCTTTCTCTCTTCTTAGATGACACAGGCACTTGGGGAGCTGTAATCCAGGGGTGCATTCTAAGGAGGAAGTTTTTTTTTACCTTGGGCATTTAATGGTGACTGTGTTTACAGTGCTTCTCAACAATCTATACACATCCTACAGTGGACCATAAACTGCTAATGGCTGCAGAGCCACCTTTTCTCTGGTACCTGCTTCTGTATGACATTCTGCTCCTAGAGCAGTATGTCTCTGCCCTCAACGTGGAGAGAAGGAAATGTTCTTCGTGTTTCACTGTTGCAGTCATTACATTTGGGTAATCTGCTGGCAGGTTGCCCTCAGTCGGCCTGATTAACAAAGTCTTGGGTCCTGCGTCGGTTGTTGTCCCTTCTTCCATGACGTCAGGTCATCAGGGGTATAAAACATGCAGCCGACTTCATTACCTCAGTCTTTCTTGCCATGCAGTGCCCGAAGCAGAAACAGTTCGCAACTGCCGGTCGGCCAACTCCTGAAATTTTCGTTTTCGAGTTTCAGAACCGAAGTCTTTAACTTAAAGCTAAGTACCCCATTGGGGAAACTTTTTCTTGCTCCTTACCGATGTCAGCAAACGTTAATAATTGCATTACTTGTGGGAAGCAAATGCCTCATAAAGATTTTCATTTGTACTGTATTCCTTGCCTAGGCCCTGACCACGACGTACCTTGCTGTCGGTTTTGTGCTTTATTTAATCAGCGCATTATCCATCGTCGGTACATTTTTGCCTCTAAATATTTCAGTTCTCAGTTTAATTATCCAGAAATGACATCGGTTAGCCATCCGACTACCGGAATACTGAAAGAATGTAAAGAAACAGACAGAGACAGGCTGTTGAGGTCCAAAACTGCCGACGACGCTTCTCCTAAGCCAGTCGTCAGTTCGCCGGTACTCAGTGAGACGCTTTCACAGCCCCTGATACCCGCTACTTCTGATTCGCAGGCCTCTACTGAGACCCATTCGGAGTCCAGTATGCCGCGAGATGCTTCACCTATGGAATCCGCAGATGTCTCTACCTTGGATGGGTCTGGAGCCGCTGTGTAGGCACTGGCTTTCGAGGGTGTATTCAGGCCTACAGACTTGCATATTAAACTGATTCCACCTTCTATACTAAGGCCTAAATCTCGATCTATGTCTAGAAAAAGATGCCCAGGGCACTTGTTCAGGCCCCTAAGCCTAAAAAACAAATGATCAAAATGGCTGAAGATTTAATTACCCTAATCAGGGGTAGTCAACCCCCCCCCTTCTAAGAAGCCTAGGCCTGAGCTTGACTGTGAATCGTCTGAACAGGACTCTGTTTCTTCTGACTCTTCTAATGACCTGGATTTGTCCATACCTACTTATGAGGATTCTGATGCAGAGGATTCCCCCCCTAAGGACTTTTCTTTTGGGGAGACTTTACATACTTTAAGGGAGCATTTCCACTGGGAAATTCAGGAATTTTCTGAATCCAAAAAGAGGCTTAGGGATTTCCTCCTTCTGCCTCAGCATAGCCCTTTGGCTATACCTCCTGTACTAGACATTGTTGATGATATGTTTTCGGAATCCAGTATGGCCCCTGATTCCCTGCGTCCGGCTCCTAGTAAACCTGACAGATACTACAGAGTTCCTGAGTCCCACAAGTTCCTTTTCAAAAATCCTGTTGCGGACCCAGAAACCATTTCTCAGTGGCCCAAGGGCATTAAGGCTTCTACTGCTAAAAATCCTACCCCTTCTGATGGAGACTCCAGAGCGCTGGACAGATGGGGTAAAAAGGTTTATACTTCTGCAACCCTGGCAATCAGGGCTTTAAACTGTCAATTTCTTATGCTAAAATATCAATAACATATCACGGGACTGCTTAAACAGAAAATTATGTTGATTTCTGACTGTGTGGAAAATAGATTTACAGGATTTATTGCATTTAACTGAACAAGTTGGAAAACATCCTTTGCAATGTGGTTTTAATTCTTTAGAGGCCTCTTGCAGGGCTGCTGTTACTGGGTCTGTGCTTAGAAGGCATGCTTGGCTTAAGGAGCAATGTCTGCCTGATCATGTTAAAGCAAAATTGTTGGAAGCTCCTTTGCATCAGGACCGTCTGTTTGGCAATAAGGCTGAAGAAGTTCTAAAAAAGATGGAAGATAAAGCTAAATTTATGCAAACTGTGAAAGATTTCTTAAAGTGCAATCTCCAAGATTTAGTAGGCACTGGCCTACTAAGAACTGTTCTTTTCCAGCTCCTTTCAGATCCACTCATGCCAAACCCAGACACACCAAGATCACCAGGTTTCAGTCCCAAGGGACTCTCAGAACTAAGCAATGGGGTGCTTCCACTTCCAAATCTGGAAATAAGACAGCACCCTATGGTAAACAGTCTCAATGACTTTCCTTTAAAATTACCAAGCACTTACCTCTCAGCTGCCCCTTTGGGGGGGGGGGGAATTGTTCTTGCAAAAAACTGATAACTCATAACCCAGGACAAATGGGTTTTAAATGTAGTGTCCCAGGGATACAGATTTCATTTCCACACGTTGCCAACTCCAAACGGGTGGCCAGACCTGCCCCCAAATCAGTGGGCAGAGGCTCAGAAACAAGTACTTTCCCTCTTAAACATGGGGGCTATTCAACCAGTACCAGAAGAGGAAAAGGGACAAGGTTTCTATTCCAGACTTTTCCTGGTACCCAGAAAAGACAAATCATGATGTCCAATACTGGACCTGTCTACTCTAAACACCTTTCTGGACATTCCAAAATTCAAGATGCTGACTCTTCACCAGTTGCTTCCTATGCTAAACAAGGATGCCTGGTTGGCAACTCTGGATTTAAAAGAAGCTTACCTGCATATCCCAATCAGGGGATCTTGCAGAAGAAACCTACGCTTCAAAGCAGGCTACTTGCATTATCAGTTCTCTGCACTGCCCTTTGGCTTGTCTACTGCGCCCTGGGTATTCATAAAATGCCTGGCTCCAGTAATTGCATTTTGCAGGCAAAGAAATATTCAAATATATCCATACATGGACGATTGTCTAATTCAGGCAGAAAACCAGGCTATACTTTTACAACATCTGGCATTTGCAAAAAGGGTTCTAACTTGTCTAGGGTACACCATAAATGAAAAGAAATC
Source organism: Protopterus annectens (assembly GCF_019279795.1). Lineage (NCBI taxonomy): Eukaryota > Metazoa > Chordata > Ceratodontiformes > Protopteridae > Protopterus > Protopterus annectens. The sequence goes on from NC_056741.1 coordinate 1,831,632,784, forward strand.
ACAACTGGTACCCTCTCAAAAAATTACATTCCTGAGTGCAAGCTTGAATACAACTGCCCAGATGGCTTTCCTCATGCCAGAAAAGCAAATTAATTTGGTGACTTACTTCAAACAGGTGACCACAAAAACCCTGCTATCTGCAAGACAAATACTGCAAGCCTTGGGGTTCATGGCCTCCTGCATTCTTCTAATTCCATATGTAAGGCTGCATATGAGGAAACTTCAGTGGTACTTAAAAAGTTTATGGAGTCAACATTGTCACAGGAAACAATGATTCCTATCATACCTTGTCTACGCCTAGAGTTCCTATGGTGGGCAGAGGACTGCCATTCACACCACCCCCTTCCACCCAAACCCTGACTACAGACGCATCAGACTATGCATGGGGGGGCTCATCTGGCAGGGAAGTGCATTCAGGGCAAATGGAGCCGAAATCAAATGCACCTACATATCAATCAAAAAGAAATGCTAACTGTACGGAATGCTCTGACAGCCTTCAAGGACTACCTTCATCCAGGACAACTAATGGTAAAGACTGGCAACACCACGGTTATGTGGTACATAAACAAGCAGGGGGGTACACATTCCTACCCCCCTCTGCAGACTAGCCATGGCATTGTGGAACATAGCCTTGAGCTAAGTACAACTACAAGCTCAATTCCTGCCAGGCAAGCTGAATATTCTGGCAGTCGATCTAAGCAGAAATCTCATGGACCCACACGAATGGAAACTGGAACCACGGATTTTTAACATATTGACAAGCAAATGGGGGAGCCTCCCCCCAGAACTACCAGTTGGGCATGTTTTGCACAAGAACTCCACACAAAAAAGCCTGGAAAGTGGATGCTCTGTCCTTCAGCTGGTAAAACTTATCAATCTACGCCTTTCCCCCTCTGCCTCTGCTCTCCAAAGTTCTGCTAAAAGTCAAACGACAGACCACAAATTATTTTAATTGCTCCAGACTGGCCACACCAACACTGGTACCCGCTCCTGCGCAGTGTGTCTTTAATATCCCCATGGCACTTGCCTCAGACACCTTCCTTACTGTCACAGCAGGAGAACCAGATTTTGCACCCTCAGCTCCCTACAGTGAACCTTGCAGCTTGGCTAATCACTTAAATTCATCCTTAACATCCCTCAGCAAACCTGTGATGGATGTCATATTGGAGGCGAGAAGACCTAGTACTAGAAAATCTTATGCTGAGAAATGGAAAAGATTCTGTGCTTGGAATCAGTCTCAAGGAATGAGCACAGCAGCGCCCAGTTTACCTCAGATTTTACAATATTTAACTGAGATGCTTCACAGGGGCCTGTCTTTTTCCTCCATTAAAATCCACGCCTCAGCCATTTCAGCTCATTATAACACAAAACCTCCCCTCTTCTCAAGCAGTACCTCAGAGGGGCCAAGAACGTGAGAGCTCCAACCCCTGCCTGGGACCTTAACATTGTATTGGAAAAACTCACTCTGCCTCCTTTTGAGCCAGCTGCTACTGCAGACTTAAAATTTCTTTCTTGGAAAACAGCCTTCCTTCTGGCAATTACTTCAGCTAGAAGGATATCTGAGTTACAGGCCCTTATGGCAGTGGAGCCTTTCATCATTTTTCATGTGGACAGGGTGTCACTCAGGACCAATCCATCCTTCATGCCCAAGGTGGTATCCAGTGTGGCTCTTAATCATTCCATTCATTTTCCAACTTTCTTTCCCAATCCACAGAACAAAGGGGAATGGATTCTGCCTTCATTGGATGTGCACAGACAACTGAGATTTTACTTGGACAGAACTAAAACTCGAAGAAAATCTGAACAACTGCTAGTGGCATTTGCTGCAGGGGCAGAGGGAAATGGTATTTCAAAACAAACCATTTCTAAATAGATAAGCCATTGCATTCATTTCTGCTACAAGCTTCATGGAAAGCCTATCCCCCAGGGGATCAGAACTCATTCCACCAGGGCTGCATCTACATCTACAGCCTTTCTCAGAGGTGTTCCTACCAGGGATATTCTAGAAGCTGCTACCTGGAGTTCAGTTCATACTTTCACCAAGCATTACCATTTACCAATTTTCTCTAAATCCAGAGCTGGCTTTGCCACTGCTGTCTTGCACGGCCTTATAGCTGGTCCTAATGATGTATAAATCCATCCTCCCAACCATGGCTTTGGGAATCTACCCAAATGTAATGACTGCAACAGTGAAATACGAAGAACATAGTACAGTTGTGTACACTTACCATAAATGTAGATGTTCGAGTGTATTCACTGTTGCAGTCCTGGTTACCCTCCCTCCAGCCCCCTGTTTTTTCTCTGACTATACCTCTACTTTCTGTTCCTATGCTTAAAAGCCTTTTTGGTGTATTTGCTTTTGATTGGAGGTATATTGCTGTAATTTAACATTATATTTTGCTCCCCATTCGGGGGGCACCTGACATCTGGGGCAAGAAAAACTGAGGTAATGAGGTCTGCTGCATGTTTTATACCCCTGACGACCTGAAGTCATGGAAGAAGGGACAGCAACCGACGCTGGACCCAAGACTTTGTTAATCAGGCCGACTGAGGGCAACCTGTCAGCAGATTACCCAAATGTAATGACTGCAACAGTGAATACACTCAAACATCTACATTTTATGGTATGTGTACACAACTGTATTTTCTCCTTGCCCCCTTTTCTTGTGAGGTAACTCCTGCAGGAATCTTCCCTGGAGGATTGCAAAGCCCACTTTTGGAGTGCCTAAGTGCAAAGTTAAAAGTGTTTTCACACTAGCCGAAGGCCAAGAATGGATTCTGTTTTTGCAACCTTTCTTTAAAAACCTGAACCTCTGAGGTCATGATATTCAAGTGGTAGTGCCATAACTGAACATGGTCAGGATCATCCCTTCTTTAATGAGATGTGTCTGGGAGTAGACCACCCCATGCCCCAGTTTTGATGGTTCACATTCCAGAGTAAACTATTGTTCTGGTGGACTGACTAAGCTTCATCTTGAGTCATTTTCTGGAGATCTGGCTTACTCATGAATGTGTGCAAGTAGTGCTGTGGAAGTGACACTCCATAATTTGGCCAAGGCTTCAGTCCCTCTTGAGTACTACTTTTGGTATTCTTTTTTTTATACACTGTCACAATTACTGTATTTCCATACTTGCCTACTAGTTCTTTTTTGAGATTTGAAGGTCTTTCTGAGGCTGATGGTGTGTCTTGGAAAGGTCACTGCAGTTTTCTTATTTTAAGTGGTACATAACACTAGTCTCATTGGATAATTTTCGTGTTCAGCTGGTGGTTACAGAAATGTAAGTCTAAGGATATACTGTTAGTAACTGTCAATAGTGGTTTGGTAACATGCAGGCATATTTGTTGTTTGCAGTGGAAGATTAAAAAAAATGAAAATTGTATTCCGTATTTAGTTGTAGTCCTTCAGCTACTTGGTTACTTTCCTTTAGTTATTTCTTTTCTTTCTTTTACAACAGATAAAATCTCAAGGAAGAGGATCTGAAGATGAAGATCACATCATGCTAGACATTTATGCTATCGAAGAACTACAAGCCAAAGGTGTTGCAGTGACTGATGATTTGCTGAAGTACAACTATACATCTGATGACAAGGGCAACTACGGTACAGTTCATTTACTTGTTAGTACAGTAATTTGTGGTGAGGGTTGTAAAATTCCTATGCATTTTTGCCAGCTTAGATCTAAGTATTCTATATAGGAGTGGATTTGTTATATGGATTCTCCTTCCTGGAATGAGATGTTTGTCCCGGCCACCTCTTTTGTTAAGGTCTTCAATTAAGTAAAGGAAAATAGGTGGCGATACTTCAGATACAATGCGTAACCATCTGTGCATCACTCTGACAAATTAGTCGATTTAATTGTAAAGAAACCAATGTAAGTGTTCTAGTCCAACTGCAACAGACCAGAACGTTAAGTAAGTGTTGCAGTGATATGCAGCAGTGTGTTTTCTGCATATCTCGTGTGCAGAGGTTAGCTTTCCTCAGTAACTTTTGTTGCCCATATGTGCCCGTTACACTCCTTGTATGTGATGTACAGACCTGCTTTGGTCCATGGATGCCTGCCAGTCCTTTCCAGGACCTCAAGACAAGGATGTCTCTGTGGTTGAAGTAGTCTTTGTAGTCTCAGTTCTGAACACAACATCCTATTTTTCTTAAGGACACTACTTGTTGGAGAGAGCGTCAGTTGTCTAGTAAACTTCCCATAGTACTATATTGACCTTTGGAGAGCATAATAACTAAAAACAAAAGGACCTGATAAACCTAATATTTGGTCCAGGAAGGAGAGACGGCAAATTAACAAGTGATGTTATAAGGAAGGGTTAAATAAAGTAAAAATGTAAAAAGTTAAAATGTTCCGTGAATTTAAAAATGATTAGAAATAGCATTTTTGAGGTTACCTTGTATATTGACCAAAAATGAGACTTCATTCGACAGCCTTCTGATAAGTGCCATATTTTTGAGTTCATGCCAGTGTGCAGAGTCTTAAAATCAGACGCCAGTCTGCAGGCAGTTTGTGTGTGTTGGTGATTTAGCTTGAATTCCATTTATTTCTTTATTTTTAGTTGTAAAGTGACTTGAGATATCTGTGCTTTTAGCTTGTCTCTTGTCCATATGGGTGCAGTTGTTACTACAGCTGCTGTACTGTCTGGTCACTGCCTCTCCATTAACGTCGTCCTGCTTTCCAGTTCCCTGAGAGTCTGATTTACTATTACCTCAACATATGTATCTTTGCAGCTCAGCCCATGATGATGTCCTTCCATTTCACTGTTGCAGTATTCATTACAATACGGATCCCCTGCCAAAGGTGGCCCAACATCTGGCCAGTTAACCTTTAGATTGCTTTACGGTACTCTGTATGTCGCATGCTCCTCACATAGAGTAGGGCATAAAGGTGATGTCCGAACATAGCATCCTCAGAACTTCTTTGCCACCAGTTCGAATGCCATCTCTTGATCGTCTGTCTAAATGCCCGTTGTGTTGCTTGTCAGACTTTTTTGCTTGTCTGCCTATATTACCTCCTTCAGCTTCTAGATTTGAAGCTAAACAAGTCCTTAAAGTCGTCCTTCATATTAGGCCTCCTAGGAAGCCTGTTCCTCCTCCCTGGGATCGTAATTTTGTTTTAGAAAAATTGACCCAAGGTACTTTTATTAGCCCTTACTTCTGCCAGACAGGTGTCTGAGCTTCAAGCCCTTATGGCTTGTCCTCCTTTTTTGCTGTCTCATAAGAAGAGGATGTCCGTTTGTACTAGTCCTTCTTTTTATGCCCATGGTGGTGAATGAGTTGTCTCTTAATCTGTCTATTCATTTGCCCACTTTTTTCCTTCTCCACAATCTGCCAATGAGAAGGTGCTGCACACACACACAGTCTGTAGACAACTCCGATTTTATTTGGATAAAACTAAGACTTTTCATAAATCTGATCAGCTCTTTGTTTCCTTTCAACCTAGGTCCTTAGGGTTGGCTGTGTCCAAGCAAACTATTTCTTCTTGGATTTCTAAGGCCATTTCTTTTTGTTATTCCTTTTATGGTAAGAGTCTTCCTGCTTCTGTTAAGGCTCAGTCTGCTAGAGCTGTGGCATTTTCTGGTGCTTATTTCAAGGGTTTGAATACTAAAGCTGTTCTTGAGGCAGCTACCTGGACTTCTGTGCATACATTTACGAAGCAATACAAGTTGAATGAAATTTCCAGAGCTAGGGCTAATTTTGCTAGGGTCATCCTTCATGGCTTCTTATCGAGCTGTGGTGATTCTTCCTCCTCTCCCTCTTCTTCCTGAACATTTTTACTCTCCCCATTTTATTGAATACTGCAAAAGTGAAATGGAAGGACATAGTACAGTTGTGTAAAGTCTTACTATAATAGTAGATGTCCTTCTCTTCACTGTTGCAGTATTCACTCCCTCCTTCCACCCCCTGATGTTCTTCGTGTTTCACTGTTGCAGTCATTACATTTGGGTAATCTGCTGGCAGGTTGCCCTCAGTTGGCCTGAATTCCAAAGTCTTGGGTCCTGCGTCGGTTGCTGTCTCCTCTTCCATGATGTCAGGTCGTCAGAGGTAAAAAACATGCAGCCTACGCCATTTTCTTCAGTCTTTCTTGCCGCGCGGTGCCCGAAGCAGAAGCATTTCGCAAGTGCCGGTTGGCTGACTACTGAAATATTCGAGTTTGAGTTTCAGAACACTTCACTAAATAGATGTACCCCATTGGGGAAACTTTTTTCTTGCTCCATACCGATGTCAGAAAAAGTTAATAATTGTATTACTTGTGGTAAGCAAATAGCTCATAAGGATTTCCATTTATACTGTATTCCTTGCCTAGGCCCTGATCACAACGTGCCTGGCTGCTGGTTTTGTGCTAGATTTAACCAACGCACTATTAAGCATTGGTATATTTTTGCCTCAAAGTATTTTGGAAACAGATTTAACTACCCAGAAATGTCGTCGGATTGCTATCCGACTACCGGAGTACATAAAAAACGCAAAGAAAAGGACAGAGAAAAACAGTCGAGGTCTAAAACCGACGACGAAGCTTCTCCTAAGCCAGTCGCCGGTTCGCCGGTACTCAGTAAGGTGCTTTCGCAGCCCCTGATATCCGCTACCTTCGAGTCGCAGGCCTCTACCGACACCCATGCGGAGTCCGGCATGCCGCAATAAACTCAAGGTATTGGGCCGACGGATGTATCTCCCTCGGATGGGTCCGGAGCCGCTGAGCAGGCACTGGCTTCTGAGGGTGTATTCAGACCTCAACATTTGTATATCAAACCGACGACAGCTGCAAAACCAAAGACAAAAGCAACTTCTAAAACTAAAAAACCGACACATGAGCCACATGCACAGGCCTCTATGCCTAAAAAACAGATGATCAAAATGGCTGAAGACCTTATTACTTTGATCAGGGGTACCCATCCCCCTCCAGATAAGTGGCATAGGCAAGACACTGATTATGAATCTTCAGATCAGGTTTCTATTTCTTTTGATTCCTCTTCTGATCAGGAATTATCTATTCCTCCCTATGAGGATTCTGTGCAGAGGAGTCTATACCATCTGCTTGTCCTCCTGAAGACTATTCATTTGGGGAAACCTTGCATGCTTTGAAGGGAACATTTTCACTGGGAGAGTCAAGACTTCTCAGAATCAAAAAAGGGGCTCAGGGATTTCCTTCTCCCTCAGCACAGGCCTTTAGCCATTCCCCCTGTTTTAGACATTGTGGATGATGTGTTTTTGGAGTCTAGCATGACCCCTGTCTCCTTACCTCCTGCTCCCAGTAAGCTTGACAGATATTACGGGGTCCCTGACTCGCATAAATTTTTATTTAGAAACCCTGCTGCTGATCCTGAAACTATTTCACAGGGTCCAAAGGGAGTTAAGGCCTCAACAGCAAAAAATCCTACCCCCTCTGACAGAGATTCAAGGGCAAAATAAGTGAAAACAGAAACTGATCTCTCCACGATACACCAAATTGTAGATTTACTTTTCAGCCAAAAAGTCCAGTAAAAATAATAGCGTTATATTAAAATAAACTTTTTATTTAACAGAACAAGTGGGTTGATAAGCGCTTTCGCGTGGATACAACCACGCTTCTTCAGATAACAATAACTCCCACTGACTTAGTTTAAATAGCAAAGCAATTAATTAAAGCTTAATCTAATTAGTTAAATCAATCAGCATTTAAAGAAATCAAGTTCAAAACACACTGACAGTTCTATAATATGAATGGATGAAAGAGCATATATTTAAACTTGCGTTGAGAGATTCAAGGGCACTGGACAGATGGGGGAAAAAGGTTTATACATCTGCAACCTTGTAAATCAGAGCCCTAAACTGTCAATTTCATATGCCTAAGTATCAACAACATGTTATGGGATTGCTGAAACAGAAAATGATGTTGGTTTCTGAATGTGCAGAAAATAAAGAATTGCAGGAATTATTGCATGCAGCTGAACAGGTTGGAAAGCATACTTTACAATGTGGTTTTGACTCCTTGGAGGCCTTCTGCAGGGCCGCATTTACTGGATCTGTGATTAGGAGGCATGCCTGGCTAAAGGAACTAAATTTGCCTGATCGTGTTAAAGCTAAATTGCTAGATGCACCTTTACAGCATGATACTCTGTTTGGTATTAAGGCAGAAGAGGTTTTAAAGAAAATGGAAGACAAAGCTAAGTATATGCAAACTGTTAAAGACTTCTTACAGGTGCAGCCACCAAGATTCAGTAGACACTGGCCTACAAAAAATTGGTCCTTTCCTGTGTCAGGCAGAGCTCAAAGGGGCAAATCCAGACGCCCTAAGGGTTCCAGATACCAGGCGCAAGATTCATACAGGTCAAAGCATTGGGGCGCTTCTACCTCCAAATCTGGAGGAGATAAAGCGCAAACCTGCAGAAAACAATCCCAATGACTTCCCTCTGCCTGCCCCAAGCACTTATCTTTTGGCAGCACCCTTAGGGGGAAAATTAGCACTTTTTGCTCAAAATTGGCAGTTAATAACCCAGGACAAGTGGGTACTAAACATAGTATCACAGGGATACAGATTCCATTTCCACACTCTGCCAATGGCAAACGGTTGGCCAGATCTACCCAAAAATCAATGGGCAGAGGCACAGAAACAGGTTACGTCCCTCATGGATATGGGGGCCATTCAGCCAGTACCAGAACAGGAAAAAGGACAAGGATTTTACTCAAGACTGTTTTTGGCACCCAGAAAGGACAAGGCCTGGCGGCAAATACTGGATTTATCAATTTTGAACACATACCTGGACATTCCAAAATTCAAAATGCTGACACTGCAGCAGCTTCTGCCCATGCTGGACAAGAATGCTTGGCTGGTGACATTAGACCTAAAAGAGGCATACTTGCATGTCCCAGTAAGACAATCATGCAGAAGATACCTCAGATTCAAGGCTGGCTTAATGCATTACCAATTCTCTGCACTGCCCGTTGGCTTATCTACTGCGCCAGGGTTTTCACAAAGTGCCTGGCACCAGTAATTGCATTTTGCAGACAAAAATATACAAATATACTCTTACTTGGACGACTGTCTCATTCAAGCTGAGAGCAAGGACATTCTTCTTCAACACCTGGTGTTTGTGAAAAGGCTTCTAACATGCCTAGGAAACACAATAAACAAAAATAAATCACAACTGGTACCCTCTCAAAAGATAACATTCCTGGGTGCAAGCTTGAATACAACTGCCCAGATGGCTTACCTCACACTAGACAAGTAAAGACAACTGACTACTTACTTCAAACTTATGGCAATAAAAACCCAGTTATCTGCAAGACAAATTCTGCAGGTTTTGGGCTTCATGGCATCCTGCATCCTACTGATTCCATATGCAAGACTGCATATGAGGAAACTTCAATGGTACCTAAAAAGTTTATGTAGTCAACATTCTCAGTCTGGAAACAATGATTCCTCTCATACCCTGCCTACAACAGGAGTTTCTATGGTGGGCAAAGGCATGTCACCAAAACATGGGACTGGCCTTCACTTTACCCCCTGCCAGCCAAACCTTAACAACAGACGCATCAGATTATGCCTGGGGGGCCCACCTGGCAGGAAGATGCATTCAGGGTATATGGACCCCAAAACAAATGCATCTGCATATCAACCCCAAAACAAATGCATCTGCATATCAACCAGAAAGAGATGTTAGCTGTACAAAATGCCCTAACAGCCTTCAAGGACTTACTTCATCCAGGACAACTACTGATAAAGACTGACAACACCACGGTCATGTGGCATATAAACAAGCAAAGGGGCACACACTCATACCCCCTTTGCAGATTAGCCATGGCATTGTGGGACACAGCTTTGACCTACCAAATACATCTTCAAGCTCAATTCCTGCCAGGAAAGCAAAATACTCTGGCAGACGATTTAAGCAGAAACCTTATGGACCCTCACAAGTGGAAACTATATCCACAAGTCTTCAGCATGATAACAGAGAAATGGGGGAGCCCAGACATGGATCTTTTTGCCTCTCCTCAAAATTATCAATTGAAAAGATTCTGCACAAGGACTTATCACAGACAAGCATGGAAAGTGGGCGCCCTATCCTTCAGTTGGAAAAACCTATCAGTTTATGCCTTTCCTCCTCTGCCTCTTCTTCCCAAGGTCCTCCTAAAAGTCAGACAAGAGAAACCAAAGATGATACTAATTGCCCCGGACTGACCTCGCCAATATTGGTACCCAGTCCTAAGGAACTTGTCTCAATACCCAGCTTGGACCTTACCTCAAAGACCTCAACTACTGTCCCAGCAAAACAATTAGATCCTGCACAATCAACTCCAGACACTGAACCTGGTGGCATGGCTGATCATGTAGTTATACAAACAACTCCTCTCAGTAAACCTGTGATGGATGTCATTTTGGAAGCCAGAAGGCCTAGTACTAGAAAATCTTATGCTGATAAATGGAAGAGATTCTGTGCTTGGAATCGAGCACAAGGAACTGATACAGCAGAACCGAATATTCCTCAGATATTACAATACTTAACTGAGATGCTTGACAAAAGCCTATCTTTCTCATCAATTAAAGTCCATGCCTCTGCTTTCGGCTCATTACAATACAGAGCCACCAATCTTTTCTCATCCTTTACTAAAGCAATATCTTAGAGGAGCCAAAAATGTAAGGCCTCCTAGAAAATCACCATTACCTGCATGGAACCTCAGTTATGTCTTGGAAAAGCTCACCCTGCCTCCATTTGAACCAGCTGCTACCACTGATATAAAGTTCTTATCATAGAAAACAGCTCTGCTACTAGCAATTACTTCAGCAAGAAGAGTTTCAGAGCTACAGGCCCTCATGGCTATAGAGCCTTTTATCATATTTTACCCAGACAGGGTGTCTCTGAGGACAAATCCTACATTTATGCCTAAGGTGGTTTCCAGTGTGGCTCTTAACCAAACAATTCATCTGCCAACCTTTTACCCAAATCCGCAGAACAAGGGGGGAGAGAATTCTGTATTTCTTGGACTTACACAGGCAGCTAAGATTCTACTTGAGCAGGACTAAAGCTCTAAGAAAAACTGAAAAATTACTAGTGACATATGCTGCAGGATCAGAAGGAAAGGTTATTTCAAAGCAGACAATTTCAAAGTGGATAAGCCACTGCATCAGTTTCTGCTACTTACACCATGGTAAACCTGTGCCCAAGGGCATTAGGTCTCATTCCACCAGAGCTGCAGCTACTTCAGCAGCCTTTCTCAGAGGAGTACCAACCAAAGACATTCTAGAGGCTGCTACTTGGAGTTCTGTTCACACCTTTACAAAGCATAATCATTTGCCTCTCTACTCTAAGTCCAGGGCAGGCTTTGCCACTGCAGTTCTGCAGGGCCTTATAGACGCACCTAATGCTGTTTAGCTCCCACCTCCCAACCATAGCTTTGGGATTCTACCCAAATGTAATGACTGCAACAGTGAAACACGAAGAACATAGTACAGTTGTGTACACTTACCATAAATGTAGATGTTTGAGTGTATTCACTGTTGCAGTCCAGGTTACCTGCCCGCCACCCCCCAGTCATTCTGGAGTTTATCTTTCCTTCTTTGTCTTCTCGCATGTATATATATATATATATATATATATATATATATATATATATATATATATATATATATATATATATATTTATATATATATATATATATTGGCTACCTTTTTGGGGGCACCTGGCATCTGGGGCAAGAAAAACTAAAGAAAATGGAGTCGGCTGCATGTTTTATAAACCTGACGACCTGACATCATGGAAGACGAGTCGGCAACCGACGCAGGACCCAAGACTTTGGAATTCAGGCTGACTGAGGGCACCCTGCCAGCAGATTACCCAAATGTAATGACTGCAACAGTGAATACACTCGAACATCTACATTTATGGTAAGTGTACACAACTGTACTTTCCATTTCTCTTCTGGGTGTACTTATTACCTCTCTATTCCTTGGACTGGTGTTTCTATTGGGGCTCTCTGTTCTGAGGCTGGTACATCAGGACATCACCTTTATGTCCTATGCTGCACGAGGAGCATACGTGTGATGTACAGCATATGTTAAAGCAACCTAAAGGCTTTGTTATACTGGCTAGACATCAGGCCATCCTTGGCAGGGAATTCCTATTGTAATGAATACTGCCATAGTGAAGAGAAGGACATCTACCATTATGGTAAGATTTTACACAATGATAATTTCTTCATATTGCTCACTGCTGCAGTAGTCTTAGCTATTATAGGTTATATCCTGCCAAGGATATAATATCTGGCCAGATTCCAAACCTTCAGGGCACCTTCCACCCTCCCAAACTGGCAACTAAGTCAAGTTTTGGTGCAAAGCCCTTCTGAGGCCTTTGAAGCTCGATAGTTTGCTTTCCTTTCCTGGGCAGGTAAGTTCCCTTTGTTGGAGGGGGGGACTTCCAGTTTTTTAAATGTATTGATATTTTATTAGTTCCCTTTTCAGGAAAGTTATTTTAAAACTAGAAGTGCTGTGTTATGTTTTAATGGATTGTCTCGAGACTGTAATGTACTTTTAAAATGGAGCACTCGTTTTTTTTCCGTCAGTTTAAAAGTAGTGTTAACTAACTGAAAATGTATTTTCTGTGGTAAAATTGCATTTTTTTTCCCTTGGTGGGGTTAGCATAGTGTTTGAAAATGCTTTTTACTGTGTTTTTTTTTTCTGTCAAAAAATAAAGCAACTTTTCTGGACTGTTAGTTTTGTTGGCATTTGCTTTCTTCCCCAGGAAAGAGGTACCATTTTCAGACTGACCGTGGAACGGACTACTGGTCCCGCAATCGGTCCTCCTTCCAGCCACAAAAAGAGAAAGTTAAGCAAAAGTCTTTGCCACCCCAGCAGGCTAGCAGTTTGCCTCAGCTGCAAGTGGGTGACTGATGTAGCCGTTTGTTGTACCACTCACCTTTTACTTCGGATCCCTCTGGTGTAGCATCTACAGTCACTCTGAGCCAGTGGTTCACCATATCTTCTGCAGCTGTTGGGAGTCCCCTCATTGGGCAAGATAGAGTCACTGTTGTTGGTCCTGAGAGAATAAACAGGGAAGGTTCCCCGGCAAAGAGGAGTGCAGTGGTGTGGGGCTGCTTCAGGGTTTAATTCAGACCATTAATTCTTCTTGTACAGTAGTTTTTGGATAAAAGAATGAGGGATTCCTCTTTTCCTGAAGAGATTCAGGATTCTGAATCTGAACAGGAAGATGCAAAGACTGACTTGGGGCTTTTTTCCTCAGAGTTCTAATTCAGATGCAGGAAAGCTCAGCTTCTTATTTTCCTTGTGTGTCTTTCTTTTTCTCTGAGACTGTTTGCTAGAATGTGCCGGTGATAGACTGAGAAACCTCCGTGTCCTATCAAAAAATTCTTCCTGTTCTGTCAGCATTAGAGGATGTGTTCTTTGCTGCCTGCAGTTTTCCTGTTGGTCAGTCAGCTGCCCCTAAAAAAAGCAGATAGGATGTATAAAATTCCTCACTCTTAAATTTTTATACACTACTCACAAACCTGGCCCACAGCTATAGCCTTAGTTGATCCCATTGCTATTAAGCACTTAGTTCCAGTCCTACCCTTTCTGATAAGGATGGGAAAAGTGTTGATAGGTATGAGGAAAATAGTGCATACTTCTACAACTTTGTTTTTCAGAATTTTGAAATGTCAAGTTCATATGTTAAAGCTTGTTCTGACGACTTGTGAAAGTATGAAAAATGTTTTATTTGCAGTCTCCTCTTGTGAGGAAAAAAATCTGCTTTTAATAACTTAAGTTTCCTCTTTTGCACAAGTTACTACTTAATGTTTGTAGTGTATTTTATGACTCTGATACTTCTTCCAGGGCTGTGGTCTCTGGTACTGTTTTAAGGAGATTTCCTTGGCTGCATTCTTAGAACCTTCCAGTTGATGATAAAAATGACATTTTAAATTCTCCCTTGGAGATAGGTTTAGTATTTGCCCCCTTTGCTGCAGAGGTAATCAAAAAGTGCGATAAAGGGGCAAGTTGATCCAGGGAATCTCTAAGATGTTTCAACTCTCCTTTTCTGAATTGTTCAATGGATTTTCTTTTCCATTTTTGGCAGAAAACAGAATAAACAGTCTCAACAGAATTCAGGTAAACAGACTTTTAAGAAGGAATGGCAAGGGAGTTCCAAAACAAAGTCTCTAACCTCTCCAAGCCAAGGATAGTTCAGTGTGTCTGACTGTACAACAGACTTGCAACAGACTTTGTGACCCAATCCCACCCAGGCCTGTTTTTCTTCCAGAAAGTCTTAACCTCCATTTTTTTCTCATAGGCAAGAGATTGCTTCAGACAAGTTGGTTATGAATATCATTCATCAAGATTACAGAAGGCAGTGGGAGTAAATTCCTCTTCTCCAGGTGGCCATTCCTCATCCTGTAGATCCAACTGTTTTGTCTCCACCTGTTCTTCATCACATGCTGTCCCAAGGACAGATAGAACCAGTTCCTCCTTCCCAAGTGGGTAAGGGTTTTTATTCAAGGATGTTCTTAGTGCCAAAGAAGAAAATACTTGGAGACCAGTTCTGGATCTTTCTTTTCATGTTTTGTTATAGTGCTCTTTTTCAAAATTATGTCACTTTGTAACCTGTTACCTGTTCTTCTTTCAAGTTTCCTGGTAACACTAAACTTATAAGATGTTTATTATCCCATCCCTATTCATCCAGACTTCAAACATTTCTTAAGGTTTTGCATGTCTGTATGACATTATCAGTTCTCTACTGTACCCTTTGCACTATCCACTGCATCAAGAGTGTTCACAAAGTATCTGGCTCCAGTTATGATCACTGCAGGCTACAAGATATCAAAGAGCTTTTCTTCCACCAGACAAAAATAAATCTTTATTTAGATCTGTTTATAAGGTTTTCCACTCAGACTTCAGTCACTGTGAGGGAATACCTCAGGATTTTGGGTCTCGTGCCATTTATGATTCGTGTGAAACCCTTGGCAAGACTATACGTGAGAAGAGTACAGTGGTATCTGAATTCTCTCTGGTCCCAGCATCAACACCCTTTATCTTTTCAAATCCCAGTGCTGGGGTTTGTCAAGAGAAATCTTTTGGTGGGGGGCAACAGATATTATCAAACCCTTCTTGCTCCAAAGCAGTCTGTCACCAGAGACTCTTCAAACTTTGCTTAGGGAGCATTTTCAGGAGGGATAGAAGTGCAGGAGTGTGGGGACACCAAGGACAGACACAAGCACATAAATGTCTAGGAGATGCTTGCCTTGATCAAGGCTCTGAACCATCGTTGGCCCCAGGGACCTCTTCAAAGTGGTTTCAGACAATACAACAGTCTTGTGGTATATCAACAAGCAAAATGGAACAAAGTCATACCCCTTTACATACCCCTTTACTCACTAGCCATGTTAGCTTGGGATGTACCATCACAGCACAATCTCACTCTACAGGCATACAACATTCTGTCAAAGCAAATTTGTGTGGAAGACGAGCTGAGCATGTCCAGGACAGGCCCTCACAAATGGAAACTAGATGGGAGGAGGTCTTCCAAGATTTAATCCATCTGTGGGGGGAGTTCCTCAAGTAGACCTTTGTGCCTCCTCTTTGAACAATCACCTGACAAGATTCTGTTCCAGGACTCTATGCAAGAAGGCCTGGAAAACCAATGCCTTTTCTTTGGACAGGAATGTTTCTGTAGGCTTTTCCACCCTTTCCACTAATATCCAGAGTATTTTTGAAGATTCAGAACAGATCCCCCAATGTCATTGTGGTGGCTCCCTTCTGGCCTAGGCAACTGTGGTTCTCCTTTCTTTCGGAAATGGCCAAGGACAATTAACACAAGCTTCCTCACAGACAGGATATGCTCACACAAGAACAGGGATGTTTAATACACTCCAACATCAGTTGTTTTCAATTGACTGCCTGGATGATAATGTCTTAATTCCTTTTAGGCACCTGTTTACTGAGGATGCGCAGCAAGTACTAATGTAGGCAAAGCCTGCTACTAGAAAATCATATGTTAGCAAATAGAAAAGGTTATCTTGATAATATTAAAGACTTAACTAGCACCCTTTCAGGGCCAACTGTTCCTCGGATTTTGCAATGTTTGTGTGAGTTACTATCCTATGGCCTTTTTTTTTCCTCTGTCAAGGTTTATTTATTAGCAAGCATAAACTTTAGCATACAAAATCGATTGTTTGCCATTTCAATATGTCTGCCCATAGATCTTCCTCTTTCAAGGCAGTCTCACGTTGAAGTGTTTTTGAAAGGGGTTTTGCATAAGAGGCCTCCAAGAAAATCTGTGGCTCCTCCTTGGGATGTTAATTTTGTGTTGCAGAAGTCAATGCTTGCTCCATTTGAACCAGCAAATCTAGATGACTTGAGGTTTTTAACATGGAAAACAGTTTTACTGATTGCTCAGACCTTTGCAAGAAGGGTGTCTGAATTGCAAGTTTTTGTTGCGAGTCAACCCTGCCTAATTTTCCATAGGATCAAAGGTTCTTTGGGAACCAATCCTTCTTTTATTCCTAATGTGGTATCCAAGTTTACTTTAAGCCATTGTAGCCATCTCCCTGTTTTCTTTACTGAATCTAAAAATGAGGGAGAAGGGACACTCCGCTATCTTGGAAGTCTGCAGAAAATTCAAGTACTATCTTCACAGAACTGTATCTCTCGGATCTTTAGATCAATTATGTATTTCTTGTGAAGGTAAGAAGGGACAACCTGTGTCAAAACAGACCATTTCCAAATGGTTGTATAATGTTGTTACCTTTTGTTGTAATCACCATAACAAATCTTTTCCAGGCAGGGTCAAGGCCCTCCCTACCAGGGCCTTGGCTTCATCTATGGCTTTTTGGAAAGGGGTAGATTCTAGAAATATTCTGGAAGCTGCTGTTTGGTCCTCTGTACACACTTATACAAAGCACTATAAGCTTGATTCCTTTTATAGGTGTAGATCAGTCTTTGCTAAGACCATTCTCCAGAGGTTCTTGGATTCTTCTTCTACCTCCCACATAGTTAGCTATGATAATCTACCCATATAGTTAGGCTCCTGCAGCAATGATCAAGATGAAAAACATAATACAGTTGAAGTTACCATAACAGCAGATGTTTGACTAATCACTACTGCAGTAGCCCCTCCCTCCATCCATTTTGTTTTTTAGTGTGTTTTTATGCCAGAGCCTATACATTTTGATTTTGTTCCTAGAATAGTCCTTTCAGGGCTCAGCCCCCCCCCTTTTTTTTTTACAGGCAAAGTTCTGAAGGGCATGGAAGGTGCCCTGAAGCTTTGGAAGCTGGCTGGCTTTTATGTACTTCTTGTAGCTAAGGCTATTGCTATGGTGATCATTGGATCATCTACTGTTAATGGTAAGTTTAGCTTACACAACTGAACTTTTCAGTGTGTTTTACCACCAGTTTTGACCTTAAATCCACCCCAGGAAGACTGCTGGTATAGCAGTTCTTTTTTTTAACACCTATAACTTGGGATGCTTTGCACTTAGTTATATTGTCATATAGAATGCCATCCCAAAGCTAGTTATATTGTCATATAGAATGCCATCCCAAAGCTTTGCTTTCTTCCAGTCATGCATAAGCTAAGGATTTGGAAGTAGTCGGCGTGGTCATTGTCTATCCTAAACCATTAATGCAGAACTTTGCTCTTCGAGGCTTGTCATCTTAACAGCCAACACCATGACATATTTAGGCATGATGACATCCTTGTTACAGCAGTGGTAGTATCCAGATCATTATGTAAACTCGTGTTTCTCCCACCTTCCAGAAATGTATACTTGTAAGATGGCAAATGTGTTTACATTTTCTTGCATATTATGTATTTCTTTCCTGTATTAAAGATTGCGTCTTATTGGTTGGAGGCATACTGTGTAGGTACATGGGTTAGACATGTTTTCTTACTCTGGTGTGTGATATCACTATGTATGCCAGCAGGGAGTAACTTACACAATCGGATGTTGAAGAGAAAAATATATTCAAGCTGAGGATTGAATGAAGGAAATCCTAATCAGCTGACTGTGGATGATGGCTTCTGGAATCAGTTGACTTGTAAGAAGAGTACACCTCTGTTATTTAAGATCACATTGCTCCATGGCTGTCAGTCAAAAATTTCCTGTACCTCGTGGAATTGGTCTACCAGTCCAAATCACAGCATTGCCAGATCTATTGTAATTCAAAAAAGGAGTAACTGATTAAAAAAAAAAAAGTACAACTGCACCTATTGAAGGGACCTTTGTTGACTCAAATTACCTATATTTGTACTTCCACTGTTGTATCCTATCAATTTCATTGCCACTGCTATGGTTAATTCTTAATCTGTTAACACCTGTCTTTGCCTTTCTATACCTGCTTTAGGCTACAGTTTTTCTATTAATTGTTATAATTTTTAACAGTTGGATTAAGGTGTAATTTATTTGATTTTTTTATATGTACTAGGATTAATCTGTGATTTACTTTTGTTTTGTATATGTATGTAGCATAGTATGCCTCACTACCTTTTCTGTTAGTGCTTTGCTGTATGGCCCAGATTGTGGCAGAAAAAGGTCCTGTACCAAATCCATAAACCCTGATAACAAACCTCAAGTAAATAAATGTCTACAGTGACATTGTACAAGTGTCCCCCCCCAAAAAAAGGCTTATCTATATGATGGCGAAATAGAAAGTGATTCTGCTGCACATACTGTGTGAGTATCCCCCCTTTTTAAGTTTTCCTTTTGTGTTCATTTTAAACATTTGTGTGACACACAACTGACTTATGATGCTCACAGTATGCATGTAACACCCAAATTAGATTTTCATCCAGGTTACAATATTTGTTTCTTAACTAGACTGGAGTCTATTAGAAGGCTCCCATTTGGAAATGAGACCAGATGGTGCAAGCCCCAAAAGGGGGTTGAGAATTCACTTTTGATTTTTTTCTAAAGCACAGCTAAAGCCAAAACTCTCTATTAGATCATTAAGACATCTTGTAGTACAGTTTGCTCTCCTGCCTCTCTGCATTGTGGGGGATGCACAGCCGAACTCTTGCTTAAAACGAACTCCAGTAGTATTGTACCACTGCCAAGATTGATGTATGTTGGCCACTCCGGTGGTGTAGAGGGATAAAGCCCAGACTACAACCTAGCCAACTCGGATTCGGGAGATTGACATAGTGCTAAGGAAGGGATGGGTGTACCTACCTTAGGTAGGAGGGCACTCACTGATAATCATCCCCAAGGGGGAGGTGTGGTCCAAGCAGAGAGTTGCCCTTTGACACAGTCAACAAAAACATGGGGGGAATGCACAAGATATAAAAAAAAAAAAAAAACCTCCCCCTGGATGGAAGTCCAGATGAGCCATACCCCCAGGATGCACTTGGGATCCACGTCCAGCCCAGCAATACTGGAGTTATTCCAGGGGTATAGGAGAATACCTGGTAGATCTGATGAGAATGTGGGGCAGTGGACATTCAGGCTGGTAATGAAGAGGTGTGAGATCAGGGGGAAAAAAAGACTGCTGTACCTTGGAATAGGGAGAGTATTTCAAGGTGCCACTTTTTTGGAGTTTTGTTTATATTCCATATAGTTGGCATTCTGAGGATCACACTTGCAACCCTGCGATTGTTCGACCTGTTCCTCAGACTTTCAACAGGTTCTTCATTAACATTGTTTCTTCAAGGAATATTTCAACTGTAGGACACAGTCCATTGGGATCTGTATGTCTGCACAACCTTTCTAAGTTTGCAACTACTTGTAATTTTAAAATAGTTACCTTTTTTTTTTTTTGGCAATAAGCTCTGCTTAAAAAAGTTTCATAGTTGCAGCTTTATTCTTTGATGGAAAGTAGTTTCACCCTTAACAGAATTAGGGTAGCCTTGAGAACCAGCCAGAGAGTCAGTCTTCAAGTAATCTCTGTACGAGTTACTTCTGACGAGATTTATTGTGCTTGGCTTAGGGTTTAGGGTTTAGTTTAGGTTCTTGACTCTTCCAGTTCAGCAGTTTTTAGCAAGGGGAAAAAGGATTCTTCATTTACGAGGAGAGTCAAGATTTTGAACCACAAAACAATTGTGAAGGGACAAAATTTGTTTTTTTTTTTTTTTTTCTAATCTAATTTCTAATTCAGTTTGAGGAAACTCTTGACTTCTGGTACCCCTTTCAAAAGACTCCCTGTTTCTGAAATCATTTCCAAAATGAATCGGTTGTTGAAGTGCAGACTTCATGACATTCTACTATTACTGAAGTATTGATTTATAGCAGCTGGAGTTTCCAGAACCTACACCAATTCCTCCTGTTCTTTCAGCATCGGAGGATGAATTTCTTACAGCCTGTAACTTGTCTGACAAGCCAGTTGGCTGCCACCAAGAAACAAGATAGATTGTATTAAGTTCTTTAATCTTGTATCTCTCTCCTTCTGACAAAGACGGGAAAGATTTTGCTAGATTTGTGGGAAGGTGTATTCTTCTGCAACAGTTATTTTAGAATTCTCCACTGTCAATCTTGTATAATAAAGTTTATGTTTGCCACTTTTGAGAACACCAGGAATGTTTTGGCATTTGTTTACTGTTCTGAGGAGAAAACTCTCATTTGTATAACTTGATTGCGTCTGTGTCTCACCGCTACCCACTATTTAAAATGTTATGATTTTACTGATGCCAGTGGCACTATTATGAGGAAGCTTGCTTGGTTGCATACACAAAACCTTCCTGAAGCTGAAGATTTTTAAATCCGTCTTAGACAACGAGTTAATTTTTGGACCGTCTGATTCAAGGAATTTCTCAGATGTTTTGCCGTCTTTCTGAGTGTGTCAGGGATTTTAATGCTATCTCCTCAACCTTTTTTCAAAAAGCAAAATAAATAAAAACAGTAAGCTGCTGCTAAACAAGCATTCAAAAAGCGATAGTAAAGAGATTCCAAAAAGAAAGGAGGGATCCCCCTCCCCCAGAATAATGGACAGTCTGTCTATAACTTTCTACAAGACTCCCCTCCATCCCTCATTCCCATCTTGGCACCCCTTTAATCCTTCCAGAAAGAACAGATAGTTTGACAGATGGGTTCTGAAAGTTATTAATCAAGGTTTGAGATGAAAGTGCGACTCTCTTGTCTCCTTTCCAAGTAATTCCCCCCTGTCCACCAGACAGACTCTTATTTTCCATCCTGTCATTCAGCACCTGCAGACTGGGGGGGGGTGATAGATGCTACCCCCCCAACACCTTTATTAAATTATCATTTGTGACATAGGCAAATTTACATTCATATAAAAGTAATTACACTATAGTTAACATAAACATTTTACTTCACAAATATTGCTATATATCCTGTAACCTAAGCATTCAATTCCTGCCTTTGTTTTTAACAAGAAACATCTTTATTATACCATCACTCACTACACAGACAATCCTACATTTATACTAATGAAAACAAACTCTTGATAAGTTGTCTGTCTCGCCTTCATTCTTGCTGGTTGGTTCGGAGCCGATCCTCGGCTCCGACTCGGCCATCTTCAAAAGCTCGAGAGCTGCTTACTGGCTCGAGGCCCCCTCATATATCCCATGATGCCTGGCGCTAGATACCCAGATCTCGTTTGCCACTTCTGCTACGAGGTTGCTTTTACTGGCTCAGGTCGTAATTTTCACTTTGTTCTTATATTTAGGAATTTTTTGTACTTGTTAGGTATACTTTTATTGCTATAGCTCAGAGTAGATTCTATAGCAGTTTGTTAGTGTTTATCCCCTCTTCAAAACTTGTTTTCTCCTTAGAGAGTTTTTCCTTTCCCTCCCCCACCCCCTGTTTACCTTTCAAAGTAAGCCGTTTTAGTTAGAGGCTTATCATTGTTTTATTTTTAAGGTAGACAAAAGTTTTCTTTTTAGTAAATTGTGGTAGCTTGTAGGTCTTATATTATTATAGTGTGTGTGTGTGCTGTTAGGGTGTGGTAACTTGTGTGAATTGTGTGTATTTTTTTTCAGTTACCTACTCTTCACTCTACTTGTTATTTGTATTTGATTTTCCTTTACAGGAATGTCTAAAGACACAAAAGTGTCGGGATTCAAGAAGTGTGACTCATGCTGCCAGAAAATGTCTCTGACAGATGGTCACACTTCTTGTGTCTACTGCTTGGGCTCCCTACACCTGCAGGACTCTTGCTCGGTGTGTCACGCCTTTAGTCCAGGAGTCCTGCAGGAGCATAGGAATAAGCTTATCCTGAGGGGTTTGCTTAAACCTGAAGGATCACCGGCCAAGACTCAGTCAGTGAAACCTTCTAGTCCATCGAAGCCATCGGCTCCCGGCTAGGAGCCGTCGCCGAGTATGGCTTCTGCTTCAACTTCGGTTCCGGCTGGAAATGAAGTACCTATCTCTACGTCAACTTCGGCTCCGACTGGAGCCGAAGTACCTATCTCTCAGTCAGCTCCGACTCTTCTGTCGGAACCATCAGGGAGTCGGAAACGCTCCAGGTCACCATCATTGGAGTCGATACACTCGGCTCCAGGGTCACCCTTATTGCAATCTGAGCGGAGTCATCGATCCCACTCTTCTCGGTCGTCTAGGCTATCTGACCATGATTTGGAGAGAGTGGTGAGCAGGCTTTTAAAGTCGCAGGCCCTGGCAAAAATGCTATTCAGCCCCCCTCACCAGGGTTCGGCTCTACCTGTTTCTCCAATAGTTCCTCCTTCGACTTATCCCTTGAGTTCGGAGCCGGAGCATGCTGTGGCTGGAACCGTGGGTCCGTCGGCACCGATACCTCCCCTTTTGGTGCCATCGTCGGCTCCGATCTCTTCCATGGTGCTGTCCTTGGAGGGATCTGGGCGCCGGGACTCCCTCATCGGCTCCGAGGGGGCGAGTGGCATCGGACTCTTGTCCGACCCCATTCTCCCTCTCTGAGCTTCAGCGCAGGTGAGTTCCACTCCTACATCAGCTTCGGAGCCGTCCCTCTCGGTGCCGGGAAGGATTCCGGTCTCTTCGGAGCTGGAGCCTTCTATGGCATTGGGAAGGAGAGCCTTCGAGGTCATGAGGAGTGTGCTGGCATCTGAGTCAGCCTCATGGTCGTCCTCATCGGCTCCTCCCCCCATGGTGCCTGCTCCTGCCTCTGCCCCTCCTCCAGACCCCAAACGTGGGGAACAAACGCTCCAGGGCACCTCATTGGGTGTATCTTCCTCTTCCGAGGCCTCCCCTGTTCATTCAGAGGAGCCCCCTCGAAAGAGAAAATGCAAGAGGAAGCATGTTTACTCCCCTGAGTCTGTCACTTCAGATACCGATTTGGAGGAGTCTGAAGGGTCCCCGAGATCCCACTCTGAGGACGTCTCCTTCTCAGACATCCTTGAAATCCTTAGGCAAAGGGGGAACTGGACTACCCTTAATCCTTCCGAGGATGAGTCGGTATTCCTGGACGCGTTTGGTTCCTGACCCTCCACCTCCTGGGTGTCTCCGCCTTTCGATCCACTGATGTCGGTGGTGGCTCGAAAGGAGTGGTCAGCTCCAGACACAATGGAACCAGCTCCCCGTAGGCCCACAAAATTCATCACCGCCCCTCAGGACAAGCAATTTCTGACCAAGGGTGTTCCAGTTGATGCCATGGTGGTAGCAGCGGCCACTAAAAAGAAGTTGGCTGAAACTTCTTCGTCTGTCCATCCCCCTAATAAGGAATCTAGGACGATGGACAGATATGGGAAGCGGATGTTTTCCTCGGCGACCTTTTCCATGAGGTCTCTGAACTATTTATGCCATTTTACCCGCCTTCAAAGAGATGCCCTTCAAGATACATCTGCTGCGGGGGCACAGGCTAAGATTACCTCCCAGCTGGCGACTCTAAATTCTGTAGTAAACTCCTCCATGCGGCTCATCTCTTATGCAGCCGATGGAGCGAGTAGGGCCGCAGGCACAGGTGTGGCTTTGAGGAGATGCACTTGGATGTGGTTATGCAACTTTGCGGAACCCTTTAAGGCGTCTTTCACTAACACCCCCCTTTAATGGTTCTGCTCTGTTTGGACCACAGGTGAAGGATACCCTTACCAGGTGTGAGCAGGAAGGCAAGACTCTCTCTGCCGTTGGAGTCTGTTTTTCCACTCCTTCAAGACCGTATCCCAAGGGTCAAAAGAGTAGGAAGATGTGGTTCTGGAAATCCCAGGGAGCCGTGCCTGACACACGTGGAGAGTTCCCCTCCAGGGGCAGAGGAGGGAACAACAATAGATGCCGCCCTAGGGGCAGGGGGAGGTCCGCAAAATCAGGGCCAAAGAGAATCCTTCTCTGACAAGCCCTTCCAGCATCCCTGAAGTGCTGCCCGGCTGTCCACTTTTGGAGGCAGTCTGGGGAAGATTATCGCTGTAACCAGAAGCCTGGCAAAGTATAACAGAAGACAAATGGGTACTTTCTATGATATCCGAAGGCTACAAAATCTCCTTCTTTCGCACTCCCTACATTCCCAACAAATCCCTTCCAGATGTTCCACCCAATCTAAGGGATCAAGCAGTTCAAGAAATTTCAAAACTGCTAAGAAAAAGAGCCATCCAGTCAGTTCCAGCAGACCAACAAGGATATGGAATTTACTCAAGGTTCTTTTTGGTACCAAAAAAGACAGGGGATTGGAGACCCATTCTGGATCTCAGCAGACTAAACAGGTCTGTTCAAAGAATGAAGTTCCGGATGGTCACGCTACAGTCCATTTTACCCTTTCTGGGTCAGGACAATTGGATGTGCTCCATAGATCTCCAGGATGCGTACTACCATATCAAAATGCACAGACGCTCCAGAAGATTCCTCCGCTTCCGGCTGGGAGCCAGTCATAATCAGTTCAGAGCGCTGCCCTTTGGTCTCACCACAGCCCCCAGGGTGTTCACCAAATGTTTGGCAGTAGTCCCCGCTCACTTGAGACGGCAAGGATTCCAGGTGTTTCCATATTTCGACTGGCTCCTTACTGCAACCACCAGGCATCACCTGCTGCTAGCCAGAGACTACACCATCCAAACATGCTCCACTCTAGGCATCACAATAAATTTCGAAAAGTCTGCATTGTCGCCTTGTCAATCTATCACCTTTATAGGCACAAACTTAAACACATAGGACATGTCAGTGACTCTACCAGTAGACAGAGTGTTAGCCATTCGACGACATGTGCAGGTCTTATTAGGATGCAAAAAGATTCAGGCCAGATTTGTCCTAAAAACATTGGGTTTCATGGCAGCAGCTATAATACTAGTCCCCCTTGCACACTTTCATATGAGGATTCTTCAGCGGATGCTGTTCACACAATGGTCTTTCCAGCAACTCCCGATGTATCACAGAATAATGATCACACAGTCATGCAAAAACCAACTTGTTTGGTGGATGGTTTCCCCATCATTACACCAGGGCAGACCATTCGTTCTTCCTCCCCCAGTAGCTACGGTGACCACGGACGCCTCCCTGATCTGGTGGGGGGGCATTATCAGGGCAGAACAGTCCAAGGCACCTGGCAGCCTCACGAGTACCATCTGCATATCAATGCCTTGGAGATGAGAGCCGTGCTTTTAGCGTTGCAAGCTCTTCAGAACTCTCTTCCCACCGGGACCATTGCAATTCAAACAGACAATATGTCAGTGGTATGGTACATCAACAAGCGGGGCGGAACCAAGTCCCATACCCCTTATGTCGAGAAGCACTCAGACTTTGGCAGTGGGCCATCTCTTCCCAACGGTTTCTGATAGTAGCGCACATCCCTGGGAAGTCCAACGTTATAGCAGACAGGCTGAGCAGAGCAGTTCTCATGCCTCACGAGTGGTCTCTCAATCAGACTGTGGCGGACAGAATCTTCCGCAAATGGGGTCAGCCTTGCTGCGACCTTTTTGCCACCCCCTTCAACAGCAAGTGCGACAATTTTTTCTCTTTCCTACCTCTTCCCGGACACCTCCCCAGAGACGCTCTAGTTCACGATTGGCCCCAGGGACTTCTTTATGCATTCCCTCCATTCCCCCTGATTCCCAAACTAATTCAGAAAGCTATCACACTGGTATGCAAGTTGATCCTCATTGCCCCTTACTGGCCTTGACAAATTTGGTTCCCCTTCCTGCATCATCACCTTCTGGAGCAACCCTGGACCCAATTCCAGATCTTCCTGATCCACCAATCGGGCGGGCTGCACCAATCTCTTCAATCTCTCCAGCTCACTGCTTGGTTTCTCCACTTCTGACCTTAGCCAGGCTTCCCAACATCTTCCATTTGGTGCGTGAAATCATCTTATCCTCGCATAAGTCGACCACTAGAAAGACTTATGCTAGTAAGTGGAAACGTTTTTCCTTATGGGCAGAGAACAGGAATATAGATCCTTTTCAGCCCCTGTGCACCATATTTTAGATTTTCTAGCAGAACTTTTTCGAACTGGATCCTCTTCTGCCATGATTAGAGTTCAGCTAGCTGCAATTTTAAACTTTCATACGGGCCTATCTGATTCAAGCATCATGTCCCATAAGCTTTGTAAAGCCTTTCTGAAGGGGACCACTCTATTCAGGCCCTCAGTAAGAGATCCCCCACCTCCATGGGATATGAATTTGATTTTAGCTTCCCTGATACTGCCCCCCCTTTGAACCGGAAGCTTCTTGTTCCTTGAAGTTTCTTTCTTGGGAAACCCTTCTTTGGTTGCAGTTACGTCAGCCAGAAGAGTTTCTGAACTTCAGGCTCTTTGTGTTCGTCCTCCTTACCTAGTTTTTCACAATAATAGAGTTTCTCTTCGGACTAATCCTTCCTTTCTCCCAAAGGTTACTTCTGATTGTAATTTGAATCAGTCCATTGAACTGCCCATGATCTTTCCGAATTATTCCAACAAGGCAGAATACAAATTACATCAGTTGGACGTCCATAGACAATTACGCTTTTACTTGCATAGAACCAAGCAATTCAGAAAATCAGACCAGTTGTTCCTGTCTTACGCTGAAGGAAAACAAGGCATACCAGTGTCAAAAGTCACCTTATCTAGGTGGTTGTCTTCTACTATTAACTTTATATATCAGTTGAGAAATAAAGACCTTCCTGCTAAACCCAAAGGTCACTCCACCAGAGCTTTAGCTACTTCTGTGGCTTTTCAGGCTAGATTGCCAATGGAAACTATTTGTGTGGCAGTTACCTGGGCTAATCCACATACCTTCATTTCACATTATAAGCTGGATGTGGCTTCCAGAAGCAGAGCTGATTTTGGTTCCACTGTTCTGAAGAGTCTGATGTTCATCGTGCATACAGCTGCAGTCATAACAGATGGGTTCTCCTGCCGTCAGGCGGGTCCTCGGTCGGCCGAATTCCAAAGTCTAGGTCCGGCGTCGGTTGTCGTCGCTTCTTCCCTGACGTCAGTGCGACGGGTATAAAGGAACCAGCCGACGCCATTTTCTTCAGTCTTTCTTGCCGCGTGGTGCCCGAAGCAGAAGCAGTTCGCAAGTGCCGGTCGGCCAGCTCCTGAGATTACGAAAATTTGGAAACCGAAGTCTTCTTAAAAGCTAAGTACCCGTTAGAAACTTTTCTTGCCTCAGACCGATGTCAGACAAAGTTAATAATTGTATTTCTTGTGGGAAGCAAATACCGCATAAGGATTTCCATTCCCTCTGTATACCTTGTTTAGGCCCAGACCACGACGTCTCGGTCTGTCGCTTTTGTGCTACATTCAACAGACGCACTATTACGCGTCGGGCGGAGTTCGCCCAGCATTATTTTGGGAAAGCATTTAACTATACTATGTCGTCGGATACTCCGTCTCCGGTTTTGTCTAAAAAACGCAAAGACAAGGACCCACACACGAGGTCCGTGGCCTCTACCGACAGCACGCCAAAGCCGACTACACGTGGACCGGTTCTCAGCGAGGCGCATACGCAGCCCCTGACTACCGACAACACTTCTTTGACAGTGTCTCCTGTGCCTGAGGTCGCAGGCTCCTCGGCCCACACCCCGACTACAGATACCGAAGCCACTCTTGGCGTTGTACCTCAGAATGTGGACAGGTCCACCTCCACTCAAGGTGTCTTCAGACCTTCCTCTTCTTTCTCCAAGGCTTTCACAAAGTCTAAAGCAACCATGCACTCTAAGAGACCAGTTACACAGGGCCCATCTCCAGGCCCCATGCCTAAGAAACAGATGCTTAAAATGGCTGAGGATTTAATTACTCTTATCAGAGGTTCTCAGCCCCCACCGGACAAAAGGCCCAGAGTGGAGGAAGATTCCCCCTCCTCTGATCAGGGCTCCATTATTTCAGAGCATTCTGATGATCAGGAACATTCCTACTCCCCTTTTGAAGACTCTGATGTGGAGGAGTCCATCCCTTCTGTCTCCCCCCCCAGAGGATTACTCATTTGGGGAAACTTTGCATACCTTAAGGGAACATTTCCACTGGGAAGGCCAAGATTATTCAGATTCCAAGAAAAGGCTCAGGGAATTTCTCTTGCTACCCCAGCACAGGCCTCTGGCTATCCCTCCTGTCTTGGACATCCTAGATGATGTTTACTCGGAGGCTTGCCTTAACCCGGACTCTCTACCTCCAGCTCCATTTAAGCCCGACAGGTACTACAGGGTTCCTGACTCACACCAATTTCTATACAAAAGCCATGCTGCTGACCCAGAAACCATCTCACAGGGCCCCAAGGGAGTTAAGGCCTCCATTGCTAAAAATCCATTACCTTCCGAGAGAGACTCCAGATCCTTAGAAAGGTGGGGAAAAAAGGTATATACCTCGGCTACCTTATCCATGAGGGCCTTAAACTGTCAGTTTCATATGCTAAAATACCAACAGTTTTTGTTATCACAATTGGAAAGTAAAATGTCACAGCCTGAACAACCAGACTTGAAGGAGTTGCAGGATTTGATGCATAGTGCAGAACAAGTGGGTAAGCATACCTTACAATGTGGTTTTGATGCTCTAGAGGCCTCATGCAGAGCTGCTGTTACAGGATCAGTCATACGTAGGCATGCCTGGCTCAAGGAACAAGCCTTGCCTGATCATGTCAAAGCTAAATTACTAGACGCCCCTCTTCAAAAGGATGTACCTTAAGGCTAAATCAATGCAAACTGTGAAAAAATTTCTTCAGGTACAACCCCCACATTTTAGTAGAAATTGGCCTTCCAAAAACTGGTCCTTTCCTGCCACGGACAGACCCCAAAGAGGCAGATACAGGCGCCCGAGGGGCAGAGGGCAATCCCAAGGATCGTTTAGAGGCAGACAATGGCAAGCTCCTACACAAAGAGGTGGTGAGGATAACTCGCAATCTTTCAGAAAGCAGACCCAATGACTTTCCCCTTTGCATGCCAACCAAGTCTCAAATGGCAGCCCCCTTAGGAGGAAAGCTGGCATTATTTTCAAAAAAATTGGCATATTGTCACAAAAGACAAATGGATCCTGGACATTATAAGCAGAGGCTACAAATTCCATTTTCACACCCTTCCAAAAATGAGAGGCATGCCAAACCTGCCACAAAATCAAAGGGCAGAGGCACAAAGGCAAATTATAGATCTCATCAACATGAAAGCTATTCAAGAGGTACCTACGCACGAACAAGGTCAAGGTTTTTATTCCAGGCTATTTCTGGTGCCAAGGAGGGGAAAAGATTGGAGACCTATTTTGGACCTATCCATCCTAAACACATTTCTACTAGTACCAAAATTCAAGATGCTCACTCTACAGCAACTTCTTCCCATGCTGGGCAAGGAGTCTTGGCTGGTAACATTGGACCTCAAGGAGGCATACCTGCATGTCCCAATCAGACAAAATTGCAGAAGGTACCTCGGGTTTCTTGCAGGTTCAACCCATTATCAATTCTCTGCATTGCCCTTTGGCTTATCTACTGCGCCCAGAGTATTCACGAAATGCCTGGCATCAGTAATTGCCTACTGCAGACTTCAAGGGATCAAATATACCCCTATTTGGACGACTGCCTGATCCAAGCGGACAGCAAGCACATTCTTCTGAAACATCTGGCTTATGTAATAATGTTGTTGAACTCTCTGGGATACACAGTCAACAAAAAGAAATCAAGGCTAATACCCTCTCGGAAGATAGTTTTCCTGGATGCCATTTTGGACACAAACACCCAGATGGCCTACCTCACGCCAGAGAAGCAGGGGCAACTAATTCAATACTTCAGAACACTAGCAAATTGCACCAGGCTGACAGCAAGGAAAATCCTGCAGGCTCTGGGATTCATGGCATCTTGCATCTTACTAATCCCATGTGCAAAGCTGCATATGAGGAAACTACAATGGTACCTGAAAAACATATGGTCTCAACACAGCCACAGTTTGGAAACAATAATACCACTAATTCCATGTCTGCAAAAGGAATTTCTGTGGTGGGCTCAAGCATGTCAAACAAACACAGGTCTTCCATTCAGCAAGCCTCAAGCAAATCGGGTCATCACAACAGACGCCTCGGACTACGCCTGGGGGGGCGCACATGACAGATCGGTGCATTCAGGGCAAATGGTCCCAAAAAGAAAAGCATCTTCACATCAATCAAAAAGAAATGCTATCAGTAATAAATGCTATTATAGCTTTCAAGGATCTTCTACAACCAGGTCAACTATTGATAAGAACGGACAACACCACAGTTATGTGGTACATAAACAAACAGGGAGGAACACATTCTTACCCCCTATGCAGACTGGCCATGTCACTTTGGAACATGGCCATGGACTTACAAATGGAACTACAAGCACAGTACTTGCCAGGCAAGGAAAACACGCTGGCAGACAACCTAAGCAGGAATATGACAGATCCACACGAATGGAAATTGCATCCAAAAGTTTTTACAGAAATAATCCAAGAATGGGAAGGCCAGACATAGATCTCTTTGCCTCCCACAAAAATCATCAATTGACAAAATTCTGCTCAAGGATCTTTCATCCAAAGGCCTGGAGAGTGGACGCTCTCTCTTTCAGTTGGACATCAATGACAGTTTATGCCTTCCCACCTCTTCCTCTGCTGCCCAAAGTTCTATTGAAAACCAGAGCAGACAGACCAAAGATGATTCTCATTGCTCCGGACTGGCCAAGGCAACACTGGTACCCACTCCTGAGGAGCCTGACGCATTCGCCACCATGGACCCTGCCTCTAATGCCTCTCCTTCTGACTCAGCACAGCTTCAAAACTCTTCACAGCCAGCTAAAAACACTCAATCTAGCCGCATGGAAGATTCCCTAGCATCACAACAGGCCCTACTTTCCAAGGAGGTGCAGGATGTCATTTTGGAGGCCAGAAGGCCATCAACTAGCAAAGCTTACTCCGCAAAATGGAAACGTTTTTGTGTCTGGGATGAGAAAAAGGGCCAGGATCCTGGAAAATTAAATTTACCTCAAATACTACAATATTTGGCTGAACTGCTAAGCAGTGGACTTTCTTTCTCCTCCATCAAGATCCATGCCTCAGCCATTTCTGCAGAATATAACACTGATCCACCTTTATTCTCTCACCCTCTCTTAAGACAGTTCCTCAGAGGGGCTAAGAATTTAAGACCTCCAAGGAAACAACCAATACCTGCTTGGGATCTTAATTCCATTCTGGAAAAACTGACCTTGCCTCCCTTTGAGCCAGCTGCCTCATCAGATTTGCAGTATTTGTCCTGGAAAACAGCTTTCCTTCTGGCTATCACCTCAGCTCATAGTTTCAGAACTACAGGCTCTCATGGCTGTCCAGCCTTTTATCATCTTCCATCAGGACAGAGTTTCCTTACGAACCAACCCGTCCTTTATGCCTAAAGTGGTATCCAGGGTAGCTTTAAATCAGGCCATACATTTACCTACTTTTTATCCTAATCCTCAAAACAAAGGGAGAGATTACTACATTCCTTGGACATCCACAGACAACTGCGTTATTATTTGGGCAGAACAAAGCCTTTCAGAAAATCAGAACAGCTTTTTGTGGCCTATGCGGTAGGAGCTCAAGGAAAGCCAATTTCCAAACAGACAATCTCAAAATGGATAGCCCACTGCATACGCTTTTGCTATTCCTTTCATGGCAAAACTGTACCTACAGGCATTAGATCTCATTCCACCAGGGCCACAGCCACCTCTGCAGCCTTCCTCAGAGGAGTTCCTACCAAGGATATTTTGGAAGCAGCCACTTGGAGTTCTGTGCATACCTTCTCCAAGCACTACAACCTACCTTTATACTCCAAATCTAGAGCAGGCTTTGCCACTGCAGTCTTGCAGGGCATTTTGGCTCCTCCTAGTTCCAACTAGTGCGTACCACCCCTTTCTTAGCTTTGGGATTCTACCCATCTGTTATGACTGCAGCTGTATGCACGATGA
This sequence comes from Protopterus annectens, assembly GCF_019279795.1. Taxonomy (NCBI): domain Eukaryota; kingdom Metazoa; phylum Chordata; order Ceratodontiformes; family Protopteridae; genus Protopterus; species Protopterus annectens. The sequence goes on from NC_056741.1 coordinate 1,831,664,957, forward strand.
ACATAGTACAGTTTTGTACCTACCATAAATGTAGATGTTCGAGTGCTAATACAGCTGCAGTCCAGATTTCCCTCCCTCCTTCCCCTCTTGGGACAGGCCTATAGGCTAACACATCCTCATACAACCTGATTGGGGTATTCATTTATGTTGTATTTGCTTGCAAGTACTGTATTTTGATTATATTACACTGCATTCATAGGTTCATAGGTTCGTACTAGGCTATCTGCCCTAGGGCATTTATTAGCCTAGCCAGAGTGTATGTGGCTTACACCACCCCTTAGGATGAGAATACTACGCCCTTTTAGGGTTTAGTTTACTGTGCCTCTGTCTAGTAGTGACAAAGAGATGACCCCCGGGGTAAACCTACGATCTCCCATCCACTCGTCGAGATTTCTCTTGAATAGAGTCAGTGAGGGGCTCTGCCTAACATGGACTGGGATTCTGTTCCAGAGTGTAGGGAGCCTCTGAGTTATAAATCTGTCCCTCCAGCACGTTCTATTTATTTCTGTGTTGAGGTTTAAGTCGCTTGTTCTCGTGGCTCTGATGGATTTGGATTTTCTGAGGTGGAGCATGTCCATTAATTCAGGATTGGACATGGCCTTGTACGTCAGGCACAGATCACCTCTGAGTAGGCGGTATGCGACTGAATAGAGCTGGAGTTTTTTCAGTCGGGCAGCATATGACATATGTTTAAGACCCTTTATCCTCTTGGTGAGGAACTTTTGGGGTCTTTCCAACTGCTGCAGGTGTCGGGTGAGATACATCCCAAATGGGGCATTGTACTCAATCATTGGCCTGATAAGAGAAGAGTACAGGAGCACAATGACCTCTCTTGATCTAGATGTGAAACCCTTCATGATAAGGTGGGTAATATAAAAGGTCTTCCTAACCACTTTGGCAATGTGAGTGTCAAATGAGAGGTTACTGTCAACCCGGGTCCCTAGGTCCCTGATTACCTCTTCCGTACTTAATGGATTACCGCCTATGTGGTAATTTCTCGGTGCCTTGATGTTCTTCATTCCACATTGCTGCAGTCCTAACTATTGGGTAGTCCGCTGTCCAGTCGGCCCGAATACCAAAGTATATGGCTGACGTCGGTCAGGGCGCATTAGACTGACGTCAGTACGTCAGGGTACTAATGCGCATGACCGACGTCATATCTTCAGTCTTTTTTGCCGCATGGTCCGATGCAGAAGCAATTTTGCGAGTGCAGGTTGGCGTTCTGAAAGTTTCTGAAGTCAGAGTTTCAGACCGAATCAAAGTTGGCTAAGTACCCCGTTGGGGAATATTTTGGTTTTTTCTTGCCTCAGTATTTAACCGGATGTCAGAAAAGTGAATAACTGTATTTCTTGTGGGAAACAGATACCTCATAGGGATTACCATACTTTGTGTACACCTTGTTTAGGGCCTGAGCACGGCGTTGTTGGATGCCGCCCTTGTGCTAGATTTAACAAACGCACTATTAAGAGAAGGTTAGACTGTGCCAGGTTAGTTTTGGGAAGCGTTGTAATTATAAAATGCCGCCGGATGCTCCGGCGCCGCTTCGCCAAAAGCGCAAGGACAAAGCAGCAAAGCCTAGAGTGGAAGAACCGACAGTCCCAGACGTCTGTTCTTTAGAAGGCTCAGTGGAGCCGGAGGTTCTGCCAGGAGTTTCTTTGGAGTCTCAGGGAGAGACTTTACTGTTACAGGATGTATCCTCTCAGGAAGTAGGCCAGGCTGAGGGGCTTCTCAGGTGGCTGTTCTTCCCTCTCTTCCTAAGGTGGTTAGAGCCTCCCTTCTGTTTCCAAGGCTTCTTTGAGAGGCAGGCCAAGTTTAGCTTCAGTGGGGGTTTCTCCTAGTGCTTCAGGGTCTTTGCCTAAGAAACATATGCTTAAAATGGCAGAGGATTTGATTACTATGATTAGAGGTTCTATGCCCTCCTGATAAGAGGCCTAGGGTGGAACCTGAGTTTGAGAGTTTTGAGCAATGTTCGAGGCTTCTGAGTCTTCGGCTGAAGACTTGCAGGAGTATCCTCCTTATTCTGATTCTGATGTGGATGATTCTACTCCTTCAGCTTCTCCTCCTGAGGATTTTTCATTTTCAGAGACTCTGCATTCCATGAGGGAGCATTTTAAATGGGAAGGTCAAGATTTCTCTGATTCCAGGAAGAGGCTTAGGGAATTCTTGTTTTACCCCAGCATAGGCCTTTAGCTATACCTCCTGTTCTGAATGTAGTGGAAGATGTTTTGCAGAGGCTTCCCTGAATCCTGATTCTTTGCCTCCTGCCCCAGTTAAACCGGATAGGTACTATAGGGTGCCTGAAGCTCATAAGTATCTTTTAAGAGTCCTAGGGCAGACCCGAAACTGTCTCTCAGGGGCCTAAAGGTGTGAAGGCCTCTGTTGTTAAAAATCCTGTCCCTCCTGATAAAGAGGCAAGGGCTTTGGATAGATGGGGAAAGAAAGTGTATACTTCTTCCACTTTAGCCATGAGGGCGTTGAATTGTCAGTTTCACATGTTAAAATATCAGAATTATCTCCTTTCACAATTGAAATCTAAGGTTGATGCTCTGGCGGAAGGTATTGAGTGTAAAGAGTTGCAGGATTTAGTTCATGTGTCTGAACAGGTGGGTAAACATTCCTTGCAGTGTGGTTTTGATGCTGTGCAGGCCTCCTCGAGGGTGGCTGCCACTGGTTCTGTTCTTCGTAGGCACGCCTGGTTGAGAGATCAGAATTTAGCTGAGCATGTTAAAACAAGGATTTTGGATGCTCCTTTACAGTCTGATGTGTTGTTTGGTTCGCCTGTGGAAGCAGTTTTAAAGAAAATGGAGGACAAGGCTAAGTCTATGCAAACTGTTAAGGATTTTTGCAGGTGCAGCCTCCAAGTTTAGTAGAAATTGGCCTACTAAGGGATGGACTTATCCTGCTTATGATTCCCAGTCTAGGGGTAGGTCTAGACGTGGTAGGGGCAGAGCTCAAGGTTCTTTTAGGCCTAGGACAGGAGTTCCCCTGCTCAGACTTCTGGTGAGGGCAGGGGTCAGTCCTTTCGTAAGCAGACCCAATGACCTGCCTTTTCAGCTGCCAGTTCATTCTCGCCTGGCAGCACCTTTGGGAGGAAGGCTGTCTCTTTTCAAAGAAAATTGGGATTTAATTACCCAAGACAGATGGGTTCTGGATATCATTCACCATGGTTACAGGTTTTATTTCCATACCTTGCCTCCTTTCAAAGGCATGCCAGACATTCCTCCTCTACAAAGAACAGAGGCTCACAAGCAAATTTCTCTGTTGTTCCAAATAGGGGCCATTCAGCCAGTTCCTGTGCCAGAAAGGGGCCTAGGATTTTATTCTCGCCTGTTCCTAGTACCGAAGAAGGGGAACAGGTGGAGACCAATTTTGGATTTATCTATCCTCAACACTTATCTGGACATTCCCAAGTTCAAAATGTTGACGTTACAACAGCTTTTACCTCTGCTGGGCAAAGATCACTGGATGGTAACTTTAGATCTCAAGGAAGCTTACCTTCATGTGCCTATAAGACTAAGTTGCAGGAAGTATCTGCGTTTCGAGCTGGAAATTCTCATTATCAGTTCTCTGCATTGCCCTTTGGCTTATCTACTGCCCAGAGTATTCACAAAGGTTCTGGCTCCAGTGATAGCTTACTTCAGGCTAAAAGGAATTCAAATCTATCCTTACTTGGACGACTGCCTGATTCTGGCTCAAGAAAAGGAAGACCTTCTACAGCATTTGGAATATGTCATAGCAGTGCTAAGATGCCTAGGGTATTCTGTGAACGAAATAAAGTCCAGTCTAGTACCCTCTCAAGACATGTGCTTTCTGGGTGTGAGACTGAATACAGCAGCCCAGATGGCCTTTTTAACCCCGGACAAACAAAAGAATCTTTCCAGTTACTTCCATCAACTATCTCTTCAGTCCGGGCTGACTGCAAGGACAGTCCTTCAAGCCTTAGGGTTCATGGCATCTTGTATTCTGGTGCTTCCCAATGCCAAACTGCATATGAGGAAGCTGCAATGGTATCTCAAAATGTATGGACACAGCACTGCCAGGATTTGGACACTGTCATTCAAATAATACCTTGCATTCAAAAGGAATTTTTGTGGTGGGCTCAGGAATGTCACCTAAACAAGGGACTCTCTGTGACCCGGCCAGAGGCGTAGTCAGATTCTAACGACAGATGCCTCAGACATTGCTTGGGGAGCTCATCTAAATGGAAAGTGGATACAAGACAAGTGGCCTGCCAGACTACAGCATCTACATATCAACATGAAAGAGATGTTAGCAGTCCAGTTTGCATTAATGGCTTTCAAGGAATTACTTCTTCCAGGGCAGGTGTTGATTCTAACAGACAACACAACTGTCATGTGGTACATCAACAAACAAGGGGAACACATTCTTACCCATTGTGCAGGCAAGCAATGATTTTATGGGAGACTGCGCTCAGCTTGCAACTAACTCTTCAGGCAAGGTTTCTGCCGGAGCACAGAACTCCTTAGCAGATGTGTTAAGCAGACAAATCATGGATCCCCACGAGTGGAAACTGGATCTTCATGTATTTCAAAAATTGACAGTGTCATGGGGAACTCCAGACATAGATCTGTTCGCTTCTCCACTAAACCACCAGCTGCCAAAGTTTTGCACAAAGAGGTTTCATCACACAGCTTGGAAAGTGGATGCTCTTTCTTTCAGTTGGAAAAATCTTCATGTGTATGCTTTTCCACCTCTGCCTCTTCTTCCAAAGGTGCTTCTAAAGGTCAGACAAGACAAGCCAAGGATGATTTTAATAGCTCCAGATTGGCCTCGCAGCACTGGTACCCATTACTGAGGAGTCTGGTAAGGAAGCCTCCATGGCCTTTACCCTTGATTCCACACCTGTTGTCTCAGAGGGACGGTCACCTGCTCAATGTCAAGCTTCACTCTCTTCATCTAACAGCCTGGCATATTCTGTTTTGAAAGACAGCAGGTCTCAACTTCCTCAACAAGTTTTAAATGTGATTATGGAAGCCAGGAGACCTAGTACAAGGAAAGTGTACGCAGAAAAATGGAAGAGATTTTTATTTTGGAGTGCAGCAAAGAATTTGGAGATTTCTGAGCCTAATTTGAGTGTGGCTCTTCAATATCTTACTGAGTTATTGGACAAAGGTTTGTCTTTCTCTTCCATTAAGATTCATGCTGCAGCAATTTCAGCTCACTATGATTGTGACCCACCATTGTTTTCGCATCCTTTGTTCAAGCAATTTCTTAGAGGGCAAAGAATATAAGACCCCACGAGAGCTCCTACTCCTGCTTGGGATCTCAATTTTGTGTTGGAGAAACTTACTCTACAACCTTTTGAGCCTCATGGCTACTGCTGAATTGAAATACTTGTCATGGAAGACTGCTTTTTGTTGGCCATTACTTCTGCAAGAAGGGTTTCTGAGTTGCAGGCCCTTATGGCGGTAGAGCCTTTTTGATTTTTCATAAGGATAGGGTATCTTTACGTACTAATCCTTCCTTTATGCCTAAGGTGGTTTCTAGTGTGGCTTTAAACCAAACTATTCATTTGCCTACTTTTTATGCAGATCCCCAAAATAAAGGGGAAAAGATTTTGCACACTTTAGATGTACACAGGCAATTGCGTTATTATTTGAGCAGGACTAAGGATTTTAGGCAGTCTCAGCAGTTGTTTGTTTCTTTTGCTTTGAGTTCAGGGCAAGCCTGTGTCAAAACAAACTATTTCTAGGTGGATTGGGTTTTGCATTGCATTTTGTTATTCCCATCATGGCAAGGAGATTCCAGCTGGGATTAGGCCTCATTCCACTAGGGCTACTGCCACTTCAACAGCATTTCTAAGGGGTGGCAACTAAGGATATTTTGGAGGCAGCTACTTGGAGTTCAGTGCATACTTTCTCTAAGCATTATCACCTTCCTCTCTACTCTAAGTCTAGGGCTGGTTTTGCCACTGCTATTTTGCAAGGCATGTTGTCAGTTCCTGCTTCCTTATCATTTGCCAGCCTCCCTTACCTCTGCTTTGGGATTCTACCCAATAGTTAGGACTGCAGCAATGTGGAATGAAGAACATAGTACAGTTTTGTACCTACCATAAATGTAGATGTTCGAGGATCCACATTGCTGCAGTCCAATTTACCCTCCCTCCTTCCCCTCTGTGTTTAGGGGTGGTTGTGTAGGTGAGGTTATATTCTGGTAATTTTGTATATATTGTACATATTTTTGGCGCAGGTATGTTTGGAGTTTTTGGTTTTGGCCTTATCTTTTCAGGGTCTTCTGACATCTGGGGCAAGAAAAGACTGAAGATATGACGTCGGTCATGCGCATTAGTACCCTGACGTACTGACGTCAGTCTAATGCGCCCTGACCGACGTCAGCCATATACTTTGGTATTCGGGCCGACTGGACAGCGGACTACCCAATAGTTAGGACTGCAGCAATGTGGATCCTCGAACATCTACATTTATGGTAGGTACAAAACTGTACTTTTTTCCCAAAGGGTATGACTATACATTTTTTGGCATTTAGATTAAGGCCATGGCTCTGGCACCAATTATCCGTTTCTATGAGGCCTCTCTGAAGGATGTTTGTGTCCGCTGGAGTATCAATTATGGCGCCCAGTTTGCAGTCATCTGCGAACTTTGTCAGCCACAATCCTCCTATGTTTGCCTGTACCTCGGAAAAATAAATGCCGAACAAGAGGGGTCCCAGGACTGAGCCCCGTGGGACACCGCTTGTGACTGGCTTAGAGTCTGACATAGCTCCAGCAACTCTGACCCTGTGGGTTCTGTCCTTGAGCCAGTTTGCAACCCATCTTGTGACATATGGGTTTACATTTAAGCTGGTGAGTTTGTCTATGATGCCCGAGTGGGGTATTGTGTCAAAGGCTTTTGCAAGGTCAAGGTAGGCTGTGTGAACTGCCTTACCCTCATCAATGGCCTTAGTGACTGTTTCAAAAAAGTCGACCAAGTTCAGAAGGCAGGATCTGCCCTTGACAAAGCCAAATTGGGTAGGATCCAATGTCTGTAGGTCCCCAATGTCTTTGTTTATGAGTTCCATAATGATCCTCTCCATAGCTTTGCAGACCAGGCTCGTCAGGCTTATGGGGCGGTAATTTCCAGGGTCCGTAGAAGCACCGCCTTTGTGAAGTGGGACCACTGTTGCCGTACGCCACTCTTTGGGTACGTATCCTGTGGTAAGGCTAAGATTAAACAGCAGCCTTATGTGTGGGTTTAGTTCCTTTTTGAGTTCATGTAGCACACAGCCCGGGACACCATCCGGTCCCATTGATGCTGTGTTTTTAGCTTTAGAGAGGGCGACTCTCACCTGGGCATCTGAGATGTTAGGGAGGCTACACTCTGCTGGGATAGTTATTTCTCCTTTTGGGGGGGAGGGGGAGGAGACATTTGCACTGAACCTGTCTGCCAGAATGTTGGCAATGTCAGTGGGTTCAGTGTATTTTGTGTCATTTTGGACTAACTCTGAGCATATCTGGGAGTTTCCACCCAGGTTTCTAACATAGCTAAAGAAGGCCTTGTGATTGTCTTTTGTGTCATTGCGATTTTTCTCTCAAAGTTGGCCTTGGATGATTTTATGAGTGATCGTAGTTTTTGCTAGTACTGATCAGAGATGCCTTTCCTTTTAGGGATTTTGCTCTGTCATGTAGTAGCTTCCTCCTTCTGTTGTAAAGTTTGTTTATGGCTGGGGTCCACCAGACCGGTCGCCTGCCTTTGGGGGAATGGGTCTTGGTTTATTTGGGATTGCATGATCCATGCATTCTTGAAGGTGCCCATAGAAGGCATTTGCAAGGGATTCAGCAGTGTGGGTTGTGGTTTCCACTGGCCCAGGGGCCTTGAAAGATACCACTTCAGTCTTAAGAAGTGTGAAGTTTGCTTTTGAGACGTTCTTCACTGTGGTCTTTTGTGCAGGGGGTGGGGGCGGGATGTGGATTTCCAGTGAGATTAATTTATGATCTGATCTTACCAAAGAGGGATGTACTTCCGGTGTGGAGCATTTTGTCCCCATGTTTGTGATGATCAGGTCTAGTATATTGTCTCCTCTTGTGGGAATGGTGACTAGTTGTTCCATTGCATTTGAGTTTATGAATTCTAAGAACCTTTGGGCTAGAGTGTTGGGGCTTGAGTAATGTTCCCAGTCTATGTTTGGGTAGTTGAAGTCTCCCAAAATGATGGTATTTGGAGAGACATTCATACTCTCCACTGTCTTCAGGAAGGCTGTGTGGGGTTCCTGAGTTTGAGAGGGTGGTCTGTAGCATGCTACAAACTGTAAGGCAGTTTTGCCTATGGTTAGTTGCACCTGGATAGTCTCCGATGCTTCGTGCGTTGCCACTAACCTGGAGGTGTGGATATCTTTGATGAAAATGGATACTCCCCCTCCTTTTGTGGTTCTGTCCAAGTTTTGGGGCCGGAAAGCATGATATGAGGTAAAACCTGATAGTGCTGGGGTGCTCTCAGGAGCCTTGAACCAGGTTTCAGTCACTGCACAGACATCTATGTTCTCCATACTGAGAAGGGCTTCGAGGGCATGCATCTTGAGGTTTAGACTTCTGGCATTGAGCAGCATTACCCTTAGTTTTTTTCCACTTGTGTTTTCTAGGGAGGTAGGTTTGTCACTCAAATTTATGTATTGCCTTCCTTCTGGGGGCACCTGACATCTGGGGCAAGAAATACTGAAGAAAATGGCGTCGGCTGGTTCCTTTATACCCCTGTCGCACTGACGTCAGGGAAGAAGCGACGACAACCGACGCCGGACCTAGACTTTGGAATTCGGCCGACCGAGGACCCGCCTGACGGCAGGTGAACCCATCTGTTATGACTGCAGCTGTATTAGCACTCGAACATCTACATTTATGGTAGGTACAAAACTGTACTTTCCGATGAGCCACCCAGGATTGAGGTGCTAGGGATGCTGTCCCAACCAGCAAGAATGAAGGCGAGATAGACAACTTAACATTAAGAAGTTATGTACCTACCATAACGTTCCATGTTAGTTGTCTTCTTCTCGCCTTCTTTCTTGCGTCCCACCCTCCATCTCCCTATCCTAGTAGACCGAGAAGAGTTCCTTAGGCTTCTTTATCACTGGCTGAGTCTTCTCTGGCTGTTACTTCTGACTGTCAGTCTCTCCAGTAGTTTCCTGTATCCTGCTACAGTTACTGTATTATCATGATTATTATTATTTTGTCTGTAGTTAGGTTACCAAACGAGATCTGGGTATCTAGCATCAGGCATCATGGGATATAGGAGGGGGCCTCGAGCCAGTAAGCAGCTCTCGAGCTTTTGAAGATGGCCGAGTCGGAGCCAAGGATCATCTCCGAACCAACCAGCAAGAAAGAAGGCTAGAAGAAGACAACTAACATGGAATGTTATGGTAGGTACATAACTTATTTCTTGTCCTCAACTAGGAGAAGGGTTTTATTCAAGAAAGTTTCTGGTGCTGAAATTCAAGAAAGTTTCTGGTGCTGAAAAAAGAAGATTCATTCAGACCAGTTCTGGATCTTTTCTTCATGAAAATTTTGTGATCGTGCCCAAGTTCAAAATGTTTTCCCTTCATAACTTGTTTTTGTCCCCCATTTGAGTTTTCTGTGATTTTAAATTTAAAAGATGCGCATGTTCCTGCAGGTCCAGATTTCAGACTTTGCTTCAGGTTGTCTCTGTCTGTATCGCACTTAAGGTGGTCTCTCTCTGTATCACACTGTTTGTCCTCTGCATTACACTTTGGTCTATCTTCTTCTCCAGGGGTATTTACAAGGTGTCTAGCACCATTTCCTACACAGATTTGCATGTTGTTATAGAACCCCAAAGTCTTAGCTGCTTATTGCAGGATTGTTTGCTTGGGTATCCCCTAGATACTCCAATTGGAAGAGCTTTTCTTCCAGAGGAAAAAGTAGATCTGTATTTAGATCTATTCCTGAGTTTTCCTGTCAGACTACTCTCTCAGCTCTGGAATTTCTCAGAATTCTAGGTCTCATGGTGTCTATGATTCTCATGATTCTTCTAACAAGACTTGACATGAGAAGAAGTCTGTGGTATCTAAAGTCTATATGGTCCCAATATCCACATCCTCTGACATCCCAGATCCCAATTTTGGGGTTTGTGAAATGATATTCTTTAGTGGAGATACCAGTTATATCAGAATACAGTTCTTCCCATTTTTCCTTCCAGTTCCAGCACAGTCTGTAAGTACTTACACCTCAGACTTTGCATAGAGAGCAATATCTGTGGGAGCGAAAGTACAGTGTCTTTTGAACAGAGAAGTATCAGTAAAATACACAAATGTAAGAGACATTGGCACTCAAATGCTTTCAACACTCTCAGTCATCCATGATCCCTGAGACTGTTGCAAATGTTTACAGATGACACTACAGTGATGTGGCATGTAAACTGCGGAACCAGATCTTATTTTCTGTTCAGAGTGCCATGGCAGCCTGGGATATAGCTTTTCAACATCATCTCAGTCTACACGTAGCTTACATACCATGAGAGCAAAACTATGTGACAGACAAGCTGAGCAGGACCAGAACAGACTCACATGAGTGAAAATTGAATTGGGGGTATTCCCTGAATTGCTCAAGCTGTTGGGAACACCTCAAATAGATTCTTTTGCCTCCACTCAGAACAGTCATTTGGCAAAGTTCTGCCCCAGGATTCCTTGCAATGAGGTCTGCAAAACAGATGCTTTTATATTTTCCTTGGAAATTAATGTTTCCTTTTGCTTTTTGACGCTTTCCACCAGTATCCAGGATCATTCTGATTATTAAGAAGGACTGCCCAAAGATCATTGTGGTGACTCACTTCTGGCTCAGGCAACAGTCATTCTCCCTTCTGCTGGAAATGGCCAAGGACAGTTACCACAAACTTCGTTCAGACTGGATTTAGTCACACAAAATCAGGGATGTTTGATGCATCTTGACCCCAAATAACTGCAACTGGCTGCCTGAATGATGGAATTTGAACAATTTTTAGGTGCCTAGTTTTGAGGCTTTTTAGAAGTTATTAAAGGAAGCAAGAAAACCTGCTTACTAGAAAATCATATACTATTAAATGGAAAAGTTGATGTCAAGAAGAAAAAAATGCACTCTAAGGACTAGTATCTATCTGGTTATACCTTATTTGTGAGTTACTGTTCTCTAGGCATGTCTTACTTCTCCATTAAGGTTCATTCGTTGGCCATTTCAGTATGTCTGTCCGAAAGGTTTTGAAAGCGGTGTTGCATGCCAAGCCTCTTGAAAACAGAGTGCTCCTGCTTAGGGTCTTAATTTTGCCTTGGGAAACTTAACTCTTGCTGAGTTTGAACCAGCTTATTAGGCTGACATAACTTTCTTACCTTGGAAGACAATGTTACTGATTGCTCTGACCTCTGAAAGAAGAGTGTGTGAGCTGCAAATTCTTGTGATGGGTTGGTCACCCATGTCTCATTTTTCCACAGAGATAGGGTTTCCTTAATAACCAATCCTTCCTGTATGTCTAAAGTGGTACCCAATATCTGAAGTAGTTTACTTCATTTGGTCTTCAACCTGTAGGGTTTCGAATCCACAATGGATCAGTCACAGCCGCATTTTTCAGCTATTGATCTGAGCTCCAAGCTCCTCCCCTTACCCATAATACCCCTGTCTCCATTCTCCCTTCAGGTCTCGTTTGCCACCAGCTTAGCAACAAGCGTGGTAAGAGCTCCGAGTTTATTGGGATGTGTAAGTGAAGTTTTTTGACAACTTTTCAAATTTCTTCTATCCTCTCTCTATTTCTTTACCTTTTCCACATCTGCGTCAGTGTAAAAAAAAAAAAAAAGAAAAAAGTTTTCCTCTTCTTTCTGTCTATACTTATGCACGTGTGTGCGTGTATGTGTGTGCATGCATGTGTGCAGGCCTGGTGCGAGGATGGCAGATGCTCCAAAAGCAGGTTTCAGAAAATGCACAGTGTGTGGCCATAAGCTCTCTCCAGCAGATGGCCAGACTCTGTGTGTGGTATGCCTGGGTGTACACCTCCTTAAGTCCCCCTGTTCTGTTTGTGCTGGGTTCAACCCCAGAGCACTTAAGGACAGGTGGGACAAACTTATCCTTAGAGGCTTGCTTCCCTCCTCGGGGATGGCAGTCCTTTCTTCCCCCACTGGGGGAGTAGTGGCCGCTGCATCTTCCTCTTCTACCCCAGCCTCTGGGATGCAAACTCCCGCCAAGAGGTCTGAGGAAGGGGATAAGACTAAAAAAGATGGGCCTTGCAAGTAGTCCCCCAATTGCTCGGTGCAGGCAGGTCTGCCACCCAAAGTGAGACCTCCGACTGGGCCTGGGTTCTCCGAGGTTTTCCCCCGAGCCTGATGAACCCCGTAGCCAATCCCCTGCTAGGTCCTCTCCCCACCGGCTTTCCCAGCCAGTTTGAGTGGTGTTATCCCGCTCCACCTGGAGCCTTAGCGAGGCGTTGATGGAGAAGATATGATATGGAGGTTTATCCGCACTCAGATCCAATGTGGGTCTTGCCTGTGCCCTCTTCCTCCCAAGGGGGCTCCTTGCATCCTTTTTTCCATCCAATAACTCCTTCTCCGATCCAACTGGTGGTTTTGGAGGTTTTGGATCTGAGGACCCTCTGGGTCGAGGGGTCGGTGCCGACAGTACAGTGTAAGTCGACTCTATCTGCTGCCTTGAGCTTGTCTGATCCAAGCTCTCAGAGATGTAGCTTCAGGGTTTGATTCGAGAGGGTGCTTTCAGCTTGAGTGCTTCTGAGCGAAGCATTCCCTTCTTCATCTCTGCTCCTGGAGTCTCTGCTCCGACTCCACTATCGGGTCAGGGGGGAACGAGTAGTTCCCAGGAGGTTCATTCCCCTTCAGCCTTTAACGTGGTGGAGAGGGTTCTCGCGGTGTCGAGACCTCTGACCATCTTGTCCTCTGACTTCGTCCAGACCCCTCCCCCCAGCTCTGAGTGCAGTTCTGATCGTCTTGACGTCTCAGGGACAGCTCGTGGTCGTGATGCCTCAGGAAGTTCCCCCGAGGGGAACAGCAAGAGGTTTGCGAGTCCTCCCCAGAGAGTCCCACTGAGGAGGTGCCTCGCAAACGGATGTGTAAGAGGAGGCACTTGGACTCTGCACCAGAGTCTCTCACTGAAGAGACAGACTTGGAGGAAGGTGTAGGTTCCCCATGGTCAACGCCCAAGGATGTCTCGTTTGGAGACATCGTGGAGCTCCTCCACCAGCGGGGGCGGGTGGTCTGCCCCAAAACCGACCTCGGAAAAGTCTGTGTTCTGGAGGCATTTGGCTCAGGCCCATCTACCTCTTGGGTGTCCCCTCCTGCAGATCCTTTAGTGGATCTCATAACATCTAGGGCATGGAAGGAACTGGACCCCATAGAGCCTATCCCCAAGCACCCTGACAAAGTATTGAGCCCCCCCCCCCATTGGACAGGACACACTGGAACAAGGAGTCCCCTGTAGATGCAATGATGGTGGCACCCATCACTAAGAAGGAGCTCGCTCAGGAGAGCTCCACAGTTCATCCTCCTGATCGGGAATCGAGGGCAATGGACCGTTTGGGAAGCGGGTGTATGCTTCAGCGACCTTCTCGGTGTGGGCACTGATGGCACACGTCATTCGACTTCAACGAGACCTTATGAAGGAAGTCATGGAGTCGACCCCAGAGTCCATGTCAGCGGAGGACAAGAAGACATTCTCTGCCTGAATGGCCACTGTTAAAGCGGCTGCGAATACGTCCGTGCAACTGCTCTCTCATGCCACAGAGGGAGCTGCAAGGGCAGCTGGGACAGGCATTGCCATCAGGTGTCATGCCTGGCTCTGGCTGTGTCAGTTCTCGGAGCCTTTTCAGGGGTCTTTTACCAATGTTCCGTATGATGGTTCTTCCTAATCAGGACATCCGTCAGAGACACTAGTCCAGAGCGGGAAGGACGGGAAAGCACTGTCTGCAGTCGGGATCCGCTTCTCACCCCCTCAAAGATCCTTTTCCAGGAATCAGCGAGGGACAAAGAAGATGTGGTTCCGTAAGTCTCAGGAGTTTTCCCGGGATGCTCAAGACTCTCCTTTCCCCAGAGGCAGAGGGGGTTACAATAGGCGCCGCCCTAAAGGCAGAGGGGGTTCCAAGGAATTTTGGGTCCCGAGAACCCGTAACCCGGGCAGCAGCCCTAAAGGGTTGTCCGCCTGCTAGTCTTTGGAGGCAGTTGGGGGTCGTCTGTCGCTGCACCCAACAACATGGGAGTCCATTACTACAGATCGTTGGGTATTGCGAATCATATCCAGAGGATATTTCGTTCCATTCAAGGAACTGCCCTTTCCGATCAAGCACCTCCCAGACGTTTTGCCCATTCCGATCAAGCATCTCCCAGACGTTCCATCCGCGCAAAGGAAGGAAGCAGCACTAGTAACTGGAAAGCTGCTGAAGAAATAAGTCATCCAGCCAGTCCCCCTAGACCAGTCCAGATCCGGCATTTATTCCAGACTCTTTTTGGTGCCAAAGAAAACGGGGAACCTCAGACCTATCTTGGATCTGTCCACATTGAACCTGTCCAGGGAGAAGTTCCGGATGGTCACTCTTCAATCCATCCTGCCCTTTCTGCAGGCCAAAAATTGGATGTGCTTGACCGACCTCTAGTATGCATACTGTCGCATCAAGATAGACAGGTGCTCCCAGAAGTTTCTCCGCTTCTGGCTGGGAGCCAGTCATTATCAGTTCAGAGTCCTTCCCTTTGGTCTCACCACAGCCCCCAGGGTGTTCACCAAGGTGATGGCAGTTATAGTGGCTCACCTGAGGCTTCAGGGTATTCAGGTCTTCCTTTACCTGGATGATTGGCTTTTTGCTGCCCTTTCAAAGCATCTACTCTGCCAACCCAGGGATTACTTCCTTCTGCTAGCAAACAAAATGGGCATGCCATCAATCTGAACAAGTCTTCATTGGCCCCGGTCCAGATTCTAGACTTCATTGGGGCTCAGTTGAACACTATTCAAATGAGAGATTTCCTCACTTCAGACAGGATACACAATCTAAGATTACTTGTGTTGCACATTCTTCATACTCAGCTCCCAACAGCTGAGGCAGTCCTAAGGGCGTTGGGTTCCATGGCAGCCACAATCAATCTTCTTTCGATGGCTGTTCTTCATATGAGAGTTCTTCAGTAAACGCTTGTGGTTCAGTGCTTCCTGTTAGATCTTCCTCTGTCCTTTCCTGTGCAGATCTCAAGGGTATGCAGGGGAACTCCCTTTGCTGGTGGATTCAGTCCCCGGATCTCCTCAGGGGACGCTCCTGATATCTTGCCTTTCCCAAAACCATGGTGACCACAGACACCTCCCAGCTGGGGGGGGGGCACTGTTCGGGAAGGATAGTTCAAGGCACATGGTCCCCTTCTGAGACCAGCTGGCATGTCAGCATACTAGAGATGAGGGCAGTCCTTCTTGTGTTGCAGGCCTTTCACGCTCATCTTCCTCTAAGGACAATTGCAATTCAGACAGACAATATGTCAGTGGTCTGGTATATATCAACAAACATGGGGGAACCAGATCTAATCCCCTCTGTCGAGAAGCCATGAGAGTGTGGGAATGGGCAATCTCTACCAGCCACTTTCTGGTGGCAATGCACATTCCGGCACACTCAAACATTTTAGCGGACAGGCTCAGCAGATCTGTCCTGATGCCTTAAGAGTTAAGAGTTGTCTCTGAATCCTGCAGTAACGGAACAGATCTTTCAAAGGTGGGGTCGTCCTTGCTGCGATCTCTTCGCATCTTCTTTCAAAGCGAAATGTAGCGAATTTTTCTCTCTGACCCCCCCCGTGGGGGAAGCCCCCAGAGATGCACTAGTACATGCTTGGCCTCCCGGTCTTCTCTATGCTTATCCTCCGCTTCTTCTTATGTTGAAGTTTCTTCAGAAAGCCTGAAGGCTGGGGAGCACTGTGATCCTCATCTCCCCCACTCTGGCCTCGCCAAGTTTGGTTCCCCTTACTGTGTTCTCATCTGGTAGTTCCTCCATGGACATTGGATTAGTTTTGGATCTTCTTTCTCATCCCTCAGGGATTCCTCACCCAAACCTGGATAGTCTGAAGCTCACGGCTTGGCTGCTCCAGTTCCCATAATCATTAGGGCTCCTGGATTGTCATCCCTTGTTAAATCGATTTTGGTAGTGGCTCATAAATCTTCCACCAGAAAGGTGCATCGGAGTAAATGGAAATGTTTCTCCATATGGGCCACTCAGCGGGCCTTATATCCCTTTACTGCACCTCTTTCGGCAGTCTTAGATTTTCTGGTGAGTATATTTCATCAGGGTGCCAGCTCATCTACAGTTAATGTCCAGCTGGCAGCTATTTCTAATTTTCATGTTGGGGTGAACATGTCTTCCTTGGCGTCTTCCAGACTTTGTAAGACTTTCCTTAAGGGTGCCTTCCTTCTTAGACCTCCAGTTAAGGACCCTATGCCTCCGTGGGATCTCACTTTAGTGTTACAGGCATTAGTCTTCACATACTTTGAACCTACGGCCTCAGTTGATTTGCAGTTTGTGACCTGGAAAACTGCCTTCTTGGTTGCTATTACAACAGCCAGAGGAGTATCAGAACTCCAGGCTCTTTCTATCAAAGTGCCTTACATGATTTTTTACAAAGACAGGGTGTCATTGCGCACTAATCCATCTTTCCTTTTTAAAGTAGTCTCAGAAGCCACTATTAATTAAGCTATCAGTTTGCCAGTTTTTTCCCTAACTTTCAAAATAAAGGTGAATACAAGGTGTCATTGCGCACTAATCCATCTTTCCTGCCTAAAGTAGTCTCAGAAGCCAATATTAATTAAGTTATCAATTTGCCAGTTTTTCCCTAACTTTCAAAATAAAGGGGAATACAAGTTGCACTTGCTAGATGTTCATAGACAACTGAGATTCTACAGGATGAAACCTTTTCGTAAATCTGATCAACTATCCGTGTCTTATTCTAAACCCTTCTTAGGTAAGCCAGTTTCTAAGGTAACCATTGCTTGCTGGATCTCCCATTGGATTGTTCAAGCTTATGCTGTTAAAGGAATGTCTCCACCTGGACAAGTGAAGGCACATTCTACTCAATCTATGGCTATGTCAGCTGTCTTCTGATCTAGGGTGTTTCTAGACGATATAGCCAGCTCCACTGGCTTGAACTGCCCAACCTCCTAACCTACAATCAGCTCTGCCTCTGTCATTCTATCTATTACCTCCCCAATAAGTGTCCTGCCCTCAAAAACCTAGTACAACATCACTCAGCCAAAAGGCCTCTTAGATCATCAAGCAAACTACTACTAGAAGTCACCAACAGCTACAATAGCTTTGGAGATGCACTATATAGTAGTTCAATGGCTAAAAAATGGAACTCTGTCCCTACAAGCATTCAAAACACATCATCCAAAGCCTCTTTTAAAGACCTCATCAGGCAACATCTCAAGGAAAGTTGGCAGTGCCATGATTGCTCCCCAGGCTAGTGAAAGCAGTTAACACATACATACAAAATCTAGAGCACTTGATAATAGTTTTCAATCTTACTCACAAACACTGGCTAATCTGCAATGTATGTACTGTACCTGTGTACTGTGTATGTATTCTACCTATGTTCCAAATTTCAGCTGTACACCACAAATCTATTAATTACCTTTATTTTTAAAATTAATATTTTTTTTGTTTGTTCTCTCCACTGTAACTGTTTATGTGCCGCATACCACTGTAAAAACATGGCTCCTGTAATTTGTGTGTATACTGATCATGTCTAAATAACTAAATGTGTCTGTAATTTTTCTTTGTGGAGCTTTTCTCCCCGGGCCTCTGCTGAAAAAGGGCCTTTTCGGCTCAGTCAGACACCCCCGGTTAACAAATGTAAAATAAAATAAAATAAATAAATATGTTTGGCAGCCACTTGGTCCTCATCTCATACCTTCATTTCACACTACAAACTGGATATCGTGTCTACTAAATGGAGCATCGTTCGGCTCTGTGGTGCTCTGGAATATCCTTTCATGAGGGCCACCCAGGAGGACTCTGTCCCACAGGTTGAAGACCAAATGAAGTAAACTACTTCAGATAAAGAAGTTATGTACTTACCATAACGTTCCATCTGAGTAGTTATACTTAATTTGTCTTCAGTCGTCCCCCCTCCTTTTCCCCTGACCTTGCTATACTTAGTGAAGGTTGTTATACCTTTGTGTAGTTGTGAGACCCTTGGTCCTGTCTGGGACCTGGAGTTTTTTTTTTTGTGTGTGTTTCACGCTTGTTATAAGGTTCTGTTGAGTCGGGTGTTTAGTACTATTTAGGCAGCAAACTTGATCTGAAGGGAGAAGGGGTATTATGGGTAAGGGGGGGGCTTGGAGCTCGGATCAAAAGCTGGAAAATGAGGCTGTGTCGGATCCGATGTGGATCCGAAACCCCACAGGTTGAAGGCAAATGAAGTACAACTACTCAAATGGAACATTATGGTGAGTACTTAACTTCTTTTTTTCTTTGTCTTTCCAGAACCTTAAACGAGTGAGGGAGGATTCTCCATGCCTTGGTTGTCTACAAACGGCTCAGGTACTGTCTTGACAGAAACAAGACTTCTAGGAATTCTGATTAGTTGTTCACTTCTTGCGAAGGGAGAGAAGAAAGGACAACCTGTGTCAGTGCAGACCATTTCTAAATGGTAGTCTCATACTATTACCTTTTGTTAAACCCGTCACAACAAGGCAATTCCAAGTAGGGTCAAGGTTCATTCTACCAGGGCCTTGGCTTCTTCTTTGGCTTTTGGAAAGGGTTGGATTCTAGAAGTATTTTAGAATTAGTAACTTGGTCCTGGAAAGACCGCAGAAATACCTCACTAAAAGAATCACAGGCCTAAAGCAGATGCCATATGATGACCGTCTAAAAAAAAAAAAAAACTCCAGCTATACTCTGTGGCAAATCGTCTACTCAGAGGCAATCTCTGCTCAACATACAAGGTCATGTCAAACCTTGAGCTGTTGGACATTCTCCACTTAAAGAAATCCCAATCCCTCAGAGCCACATGCTCCAGGGATCTAAATCTTGTCATCACAATGAACAAAACATGCTGGAGGGATAGGTTCTTTACCCAGAGACTCCCCATACTCTGGAATAGACTGCCCATACATGTCAAGCAGAGCGCCTCCTTGGCCCTCTTCAAAAGGAACCTTGATGATTGGATGGGAGATAGGAAATTCACCCCGGGGAATCACGTCAGTCACCCTGCTAGACAGGGGTCCAGGAAAGTAAATATTGTGGAAAGAAATAACCAGGGAATTTGTTATGGCTAGGCTTGTATAGGCCCTAGGGCCGATAGCCTAGTACCAACCTATGAGCCTTTGCAAAGCACTACAAACTTTGCTTTTTTCCCAGATCTGGGATAAGCTTTTCTGGAACCATTCTCCAGGGGCTTCTAAACCCTCATCCTTCCTCCTCCCAGGCAGACTAAGCTGTGGTAATCAACCCATATAGCTAAGGCTACTGCAGCAGTAATCAGTATGATAAATATAGGACAGTTGTTTAAGTAAACATACTATACCAAAACAGTAGGTGTTCGAATAATCGCTGCTGCAGTACCCACTCCCTCCCTCCAGCCTCCTTTATTTTTATATATTTTTGGTTGCCAGAGTAAGGACCTCTAACTCTCCTTTCCTAGCACTGCCCTTTTCAGAGCTCTGGCTTCCCTTTGTAAGTTGATATGAAAGCTCTGAAGGGCACATGAAAGGTGCCCTTGAAGCTTTGGTAGCCAGCTGGCTATTGCATCCTGTGCAGGATATAACCCAAAAAGCTTACACTACTGCATCAATGATCATTCAGACATTTACTGTTATGGTAAGTTTACTAACACAACCGTACTTTTGTAATCGGAATCATCCAGTTTAAGATTACAGTGAGTTGTTCAGTGTGAAATTGCTAATATCAGGGCTGCTCAGAGGGCAAATGGCGATGTGAATTTGTTGCTACAAGAATTCTTAGTGGACCAGTTTGCTATTTTTATGTAAAACTGAGGAAGGAATATTGCATTTTTGGGGTTTTCAAGAGTAATTTGGGTGTAACCATGCGGTTTAAATGGATTGTTAAAAATACAAAACTGCTCTTTGTGATGAATATTGTCTCATAATGTCTCCAGATAAGGAGTGTCAGATTGGATCAATAAATGTACACCTTTACTCGGAGCAGTAAAGGCATACCTTACAAATGTCACAGCCATTCCAGTGGCCTTCCTTGGAATACATCTGCGCAGGATAAATATGATGTTCAGCTTGGCCTCATACAGGGTGTTTGCCAAACCTTACAAAGTTGGTTGTGATTTATAGAGGGAAGCTGGTAATAGCCATATGAAAAGGCATCAAGCCATGGAGAGGGGTGTTTTATTTCCTCTCTTGTGTTCTCTAGATTACTGCATAGAGCTCCATCAGTTCGCATTGATTTGGTGCAAGAGACATTCTAGAGTAAGATAGCTTGGCTTTGTTGCAAAAGCTCTTGGATCCGATTTCTGTAGATGTGTTCTACTGATTTGGATTGCTATATTTGTCTTTGTTTAATTAACTCTCTATATTGCACTGGACCAAAACATTTTCTTGGCCATTTTGCCTCACATGCTGACTCTGTGAACAACAGTTTTCTGTATCTGATTTGTCTGACTTAACAGCAGTTTGCATTTTTTCTCTCAGCCCTGCCACCATTTTGCTTTTGTGGTTTTAAAACACAGTGTCTGTGGTTTTCGCCCATCGTGATAATCTGACTACCAAAGTCCCTCCCTCCCTCTTTGATTACTGTTGTCAGTTGTGTAAGCCAAGTACTTTTCCAGCCAATTGTTTTATATAGATCCAGAATACTGATTGAGCACTGCACAAACAATTATTGCTCTTGAGTTAACCTTCCCTACTACAAAAATCATCATTTTTAACAGAGCTGCCATCTGCTTAGCATCCTTGCCATGATGTGAGGGGGTCCTATATAAATCTTTTGCAATCTTGATAGATAAAAGAATTACAATCCAAAATAGCAGATACTGCAAACCAAAGTCAGAAGGTAGCATAAAAAACTTTTAATGTGTTAGCGCTTTCACGGCAAACCAAGCCGCTTCATCAGACACAAAGTACTAACAGAACTATATTTTTAAAAAAAGAAACCTCCAATAAAAGTGCAGTCTCAATCATACAATTAATGCATGTACTTAAGCATTTAAAGCTACATCATATAAAAAAGAAAAAGAAAAATATACTTGACATAAAGTACGTATAAAAATACATTTGTTTAAATTCATTATACTTATAAAACAAGTATTTACTTACAAAAAATGATAAAAAAATGTACTTAATGTGTGTGCTAACAAAATAGCATATAATACCCATCTCTAAATATATATATTAATATATATATATATATATATATATATATATATATATATATATATATATAAAAAATATCTCACTTATCTAAAAGTTTTATTCTTTAACTCTGGTTTAATACAGATGCTGTCGTTTAAACCCTTTCCTAAATTACCCCTCATTCTAATAATCCATTTTAATTCCAAATTTTCAACCCTATTTTCTATATCACCACCCCGGGCATCTTCATATATTACTTGTAAAACTTTGAATTTGAATGTAAGGTCAATGGCACATAAAGATACACGCTTAGCAAGAGCATTACTATGTTCTGAATTTTTAATATTATAGATATGCTCATGAATCCTATCTCTCAGCCTACGGTCAGTCTTCCCTATATAAATCTTTGACAGGCCTGGCATACTGCTAAATATACTATATGTTTGGTGTCACAGTTTGCTATAGCCTGTATTCTAATAACTCGCCCTGAATCTGGGTGCATTAATTAATCTGCAGAATCTATATACCTACACCAATTACATTTGTTAGAGGGGAACGTTCCCGGCTGAGTCCTAGGCCTCATGCCGTGTGTTACAGATGGTGGATAACAAAGTATCCGCTTTAAATTCTTTTTGTTCTTATATGTGAAGTTAGGCTTATTCCCTACTATAGAAGCCACTTCCTTGTCTACGGCCAGTATCAGCCAGTTTCTCTTTATAACTTCCTCAATCTGGTGTATGTTGCTGA
The DNA here is from genome assembly GCF_019279795.1 of Protopterus annectens. NCBI lineage: Eukaryota > Metazoa > Chordata > Ceratodontiformes > Protopteridae > Protopterus > Protopterus annectens. The sequence continues at coordinate 1,831,686,972 of NC_056741.1, forward strand.
AAAACGCAATAGGCATCACTTCTCTTTTTATGTTGTTGGATGGGCCAAGGACCTGCTGAATAGTAAGGCTTACCCACCTTTGTTACGTTTACAAAATGTATTGCTGTATCAATGTCATGTGTGCTATATCCTCTCTGCTTAAACATGTCATGTAAAAGATCAGTTTCTCTGGCAAAATCTGAATCATTAACATTCAGTCTAGATGCCCGTAAGCCTTGATTACTAACTATATATATAATTGTTCCTATGGCAGTCCTTCCTGTATGTTTTAGTAGACAAGGGTTGTTCAGTAGTCTTAAAACCACCACATCTAGAAAATGTATTGGGTCCCTGGAGTAATTCAATTTAAATTTAAGAAAGGGAGTAGTAGAATGTAGGTATTCATGAAATTCAAAAGGCTATCTTCATCCCCATCCCACAACAAAAAAGTCATCTACAAACCTGCGATAAAAGATGACCTCTTTAAATGCATCAACAGTAAAATTATTATTCCCAATGTGCCATGACAATGTTGGCGTAGCTATGGGCACTAGAAGTGCCCATAGCTACGCCTTTCTGTTGCCAGTATAACTGCCCATTGAAAATAAAAAAATTATTTACAAGAAGTGTTTCCATAAAAAGACAAATGTGTTCTATAAATGTACCTGTGAACTCACTGTTGTTCAGTAAATACTGTTTCAGAAACTCAGTGCCCACATTATTTGGTATACAGGTAAAAAGGGACTGCACGTCCAATGTCACCAAAATACAACTTTCACATTTATTATGTCCTGAAAAAGCATACAAATCATTTAAAAAAAATCTTTGTATCTTTCAACACACATGAATTTGTATTAAGTACACTTCTCAGGTGTTTTTCAACAAATATTGAGACATTTTCTGTACACCATCCCCTACCAGGCACTATAGGTCTGAGGGGTGGCTTATAAGGGTCCTTGTGAATCTTGGGTATCCGGTGTGTTAGAGGTGTAACAGGTTTTTCACATTTAAAATAATTATACTGTTCTAAAGTGATATTACGTCCCAGTAAACAGTCATGCAGAGTATTATTAACCCTTACAATGATATTATACAGAAAGGATGAAGAAATTAAAGTATAGGTGTCCCTATCCTGTAATAAAGTAAGCATTTGGTCATCATAAAACACTCTATCCATAACAACAACTGCTCCACCTTTGTTTGCGGGTTTTATCATTAATGCATTATTGTGAGTCAGTTTATACAAAGCTTCCTGTTCATTAGCGTTTAGATTATGGCTAACATTCTGTAATTGCCTGTGTGTAAACAAAGTAATAATTTCTTCCTCACATTTACGATCAAATACATCAACCACAGCATTATTACTAGGTGTAAGAGCTAGGCTTCCTAAAAACCATCAATTCATTGTCATTAACCTGTGTAGCACTTGATTTAAAATAAACTTTCAACATAAAGTTACATGTAAAAAGTTTCAAGTCTGTCATGCAGTCAGTAATATCTGGCTCCTGAGTTGGTATAAAACTCGTACCTTTGTTCAGTAATGAAATTTCGTCTGGAGTTTGCCACATTTTTTTCAGAATCTGGCCTTCTGAGGAATCCATGTTCCATTTCCTCTTGGCCCCCCCCCCCGTTCCATTTCCTCTTGGCTCTCCCCCTGCTGTTGGAACGTGTCTGTATGGGAAAAGGGAAAGAAAAGCCATTCCTATTCAGGACTGTGGAATCACTTGTTGCTTCATTGGTCGTAAAACTAACAGGGGCACTGGTAGCGTTGTCGCCTTACAGTAAGACGCTGTCCAGTTCGATTCTCAGCTAGAGCGTCTTCTGCGTGGAGACATGCGTGAATGGGCATACCTTCGTTGAAGGTTGTGAGTCAGGGCTGGTAACTCGGCATGTAAAATTCCGCTACCAATCATTAGCGGACTGGAGTTCCGCTTTTTACAACCCCTAACCAGGAAAAGCCGAAAGACGCAACAACTGCTGGTACTAGGAAATGAGCTTGTCTTGCTTCTAACTCTTGAGTTCATTTTACTTGTTTGTTACGCTACTCCTGTACCTGAAGAAACAGACTTGAGTCTGTATAACTAAAGCTGCAGCAGTTGTTTTAGGTACAGTTACAATGGTATCAGTCGGCATAATTATGTCATCACACGGCCTGTCCTGTGTTGTCTGCTGCTTAGCAACAGGTTTAGGCCAAGCAAAACCCCCTAATTGGGTACAAAGCTCCTGTTCAGCCAGAATCTGATACTGAACAAGGTAATACTTCTTGTCTTCAGAATATACGTAAAGACTTGTTTCATTTAGAAGACTGTTTGTATAAATTAAAACACTTACAACTACAGAGCGACCATTTTGAGGCAGGTATAGAGCTCCAAATAGTGCCTAAGGGCTTAAGAATCTTAAAGATGCCTACATATGGGATCTCTTATAAAGACCTCCTAATTAAATGGCAAAAGCTTAATCTTGAACTCGATGAGGCTACTGATTGATTTTTTTTTTTTAAGCCGGAAGAAGAAAGACTTTTACACTTAGCCTCAACCATGTAGAGTGAATTATATGAAGTGTGTCCTGCAGATTTACTTGATGTTAAACTTAGCTATGTCATTCACTTTATCTTGGCTTTTGAACGGAAATTACTCCTACAAAAGCAGAAAAAGATAGACCGGGACAGTAGTGATTTCTGGCAAGGCTGCATTTTTGCTTGACCTAAACCTGTTGCTAAGCAACAGACAACACAGGAGAGGCCGTGTGATGACATCATTATGCTGATGACTGATACTATTGTAACCGTACCTAAAACAACTGCTGCAGCTTTAGTTATACAGACTCTGTCTGTTTCTTCATGTACAGGAGTAGCACAACAAACAAGTAAAACGAACTCAGGATCTAGAAGCAAGACAAGCTCATTTCCTAGCACCAGCAGTGCCCCTGTTAACAATGTATATAACATAATATAATAGTATATTTAGTAGTATGCCAGGCCTGTCAAAAGTTTTTATATAGGGAAGACAGACTGCAGGCTGAGAGAGAGGATTCGTGAGCATATCTATAATATTTAAAATTCAGCACATAGTAATGCTGTTGCTAAATATGTATCTTTATGTGGCATTGACCACACATTCAAGTTTTACAAGTAATATATGAAGATGCCTGGGGTGGTGATATAGAAAATAGGGTCAAAAATTTGGAATTAAAATGGATTTTTAGAATGAGGAGCAATTTAAAAAGAGTTTAAATGACAGTATCTGTATTAAGCCAGTGTTAAAGAATAGAACTTTTAGATAGGTGATATTTTTTTATATGTATGTATAAATATTAATATGTACATCTATTTTTGTTATCACTGCGGTGGTGGTGCTGTGCGGTAGCTTTGTCGCCTCACAGTAAGACGTTGTCCTGTTCGATTCTCAGCTAGAGCGTCTTCTCTGTGGAGTCATGCGTGAATGGGCGTACCTTCGTTGAAGGTTGTGCGTCAGGGCCAGCAACTCGGCACGTAAAAATCTACTGCCAGTCATTAGCTGACCAGAGTTCCGCTGTGGCGACCCCTAACCGGGAAAAGCCAAAAGACACAACAACAACATCTATTTTTATCATTTTTTATAAGTAAATACTTGTTTTATAAGTATAATGAATCTGAACAAATAATATATGTATTTGTATACCTATTTTATGTCCGGTATATTTTTCTTTTTCTTTTTTATATGATGTAGCTTTAAATGCTTAAGTACATGCATTAATTTTATGATTGAGATTGCACTTTTATTGGATGTTTCTTTTTAAAAAAAAAAATGTAGTTCTGTTAGTACTTTGTGTCTTAAGTGGCTTGGTTTCCCGTGAAAGTTTTTTATGCTACCTTCTGACTTTGGTTTGCAGTATCTGCTATTTTGGATTGTCATTTTTGCCATTGGTTCAGTGGTTTTATTTTAAGAAGCTGCATTTATTCCTCTGGTAGGACTTTATTTATATTTTTTGTTCATTCGGATAAAATAATTAGTTTACTGTTTTGCACATTAACTGCTTTAGCTGCTATTTTTCACTTTAAATTATTAAGTACTTTGGTATTGTACTGACTAATTGCTGAGAACTGTACTTTTGAGAAGCTTCACTGACAGTATTGCTGTATAATTTGCTACTTTGTATTTTAGTTGTTGCCTAATTGTTGTATTCCTGCAAGTTTGGTCCTGCTAAAAGGTCCCTCCCTGTAAAGCAGCCTCATTAGTTTGCATCAACAAAGCACCCTTAATAGCTTTCTAAACTTAATACACTACCCCACTTGCAGCTCACTAATCAAAGCACTGGATTTTATGGATATGCAATTTCCTAACATCTCTGCAACCAGCTTGATGGGTATGGGCATCTTGAGACAATGTAGAAATTATCTCTTGCTTATCCGTAAAGAAGCCAAAAACAGCATGCAAGAGATGTACTTACACAGTGACACTGGAGGCTAAACTCTTGCATACAGACGCACATCAGGTTGTCGAAACCATGTGTGCAACACCCACCTCACGTAGCACAGGACACAGAGTAGCATATGCTGGGACACTTAAAAGCAGTCTTCCTAAACAACAAAGATCACCTAGATCACACGTTGTCAAACCTATGCCTCAGCAAGCCCAAAGGCACTCAGAAAAAAACACCTAACAAGACTAATACTGTCACTCTCTGTGGAACCCGAAACACTAAGCCCCTAAGGCAAGCAAACACACTTCCTAGGACTCTCATTGTAGGGGACTCCCAGGACTCTCATTGTAGGGGACTCCATTGTAAGGCATACTGATGCCCCTCTAACCAGGGTGAATACGAAGGAGGCAACTGTTAGTTATATCTGGAACCAGGATCTGCCAAATCACACACACACCCAATTCATTACACTATAAGTACCAGTATGATGCCATCATAGCCCATGTAGGTGTAAGTGACCTGAGATAAATCTTCCCATCCTGTATGAAGAGAGACATTATGGAGCTTTCAAGCTATATGTCTCAGGCTGGTATGAGCCTAGCATGGAGCAGCATATTGCCATCACAGAGGATTATGTCACAATATGAGCAAAAATGATTAATTTCAACAATTCATAGGTAGGTACTAGGCTATCGGCCCTAGGGCCCATACAAGCCTAGCCAAAAAATGTACCCTGGCTTTCGCCACCCAAGAAATGTATTTTCCTGTGCCCCTGTCAAGCAGAGCCACAGAAGTGATCCCCGGGGTGAATTTCCCATTTCCCATCCAATCATCAAAAATTTTCTTGAAGAGTGCTAATGAGGAGCTCTGTTTGACATAGATAGGTAGTCTGTTCCAGAGTATGGGAAGTCTCTGGGACAGGAATCTATCCCTCCAGCATGTTCTGTTTATTGTGGTGACAAGGTTTAGGTCCCTAGAGCGTGTAGCTCGGAGGGATTGGGATTTCTTTAAGTGGAGCATGTCCAACAGCTCTGGGTTTGACATACCTTTGTATGTTAGGCAGAGATCGCCCCTGAGTAGGCGATATGCGATGGAGTAAAGCTGTAGTTTTTTGAGACGGTCTGCATAGGGCATCTCTTTGAGGCCAGTAATCCTCTTTGTGAGGTATTTCTGTGGTCTTTCCAGTTGTTGTAGATGTCTTGTGAGGTACATACCAAAAGGGGCATTGTACTCTATAATGGGTCTAATGAGTGATGAGTAGAGGGGAACAATGACCTCTTTTTTTCTGGATGAGAATCCTTTTGTGATAAGATGAGCCACGTAGAAGGATTTCCTGACCACTGTGGAGATGTGATTATCAAAGGAGAGACTACTGTCCACCTGTGTCCCAAGGTCTTGTCTTTCTGACATCTTGTTATGGAGATCCAGTATTAGTCAGCTTGGGGGACATGGGTAACAGACCATGTTGCTTTGCCAAGGATGGTCTGCACCTTTCCCCTCTAGGTTTTCGAATACTGGCTCAAACTTTATCTACCTCATAGTGCCATTTTCCGTCAATACCTTTGTAAATACAAACACCCTTGACCAAAATAATGAATACTCCCACTTGAGGCTCCAGCATACTGGACCTCGTGCTCACAAATATGGGAGAACTCTGCTTCCCCCATGTCTTGTCCTCCCTGGTAAGGTCTGACCATAGAACTGTTCCTTTGAAATCAAAATCAACTCTGTAATCCCATTAAAACCAGTAACAGGAACTGTTCCCAGGCACGTTACCTTTTATTAAGTGATGGTTTGTCAAAATTCATTGCCTTTCCAAACCTAAAGGATTCCGCAGTCTATGCTGAATTTCCCTCTGAAACTCTGTATAGTCATATCAATGACTGCATAGAGGCTGCTGTACCTACTAGAAGTAAGCCCAAGACTAGCACCAGAAACTAACCACCCTGGTGGTATCCCAAATTAAACAGGATATACAACAACAACAAAAAAAAATTCGGTAAAAATCAAGAGGGGTAATTCCCATAAAAATAAAAACTCTCATCAAACTAAATATGCAATTAAGAGGGCTATTTAGGTCAATCAAAGCCAACTTTGAGGTTAAGATATCCTCCCAAGTAAAGGATAACCATAAACCCTTCTTCAACTATATCAGAACCCTCAAGGACAGCAGAGAGTAATGTGCGGAACCAGTGGTTAATGGTGCCACATTTACTAAGCCTGGTGACATAGCAAACCTATTAGCAGACAAATTCAGTTCCAAATTTAACCCTCTCTTACCTGCGATCATCCCCCAAGAAATACTCTCAAACATAAATCCTCCAGCTATAATTGTGGAGTTTGTAGTTGCTGCACCCCCTAAAACCAAGAACATGGCCTCAGTGGGCCCCGATAACATTCCAGGATGCCTCCTAAACAGTCTAAAATGTAACTTATCAGGATCCCTGCAGTCATTATTTAACTATAGTCTTAAAACAGGCTTTGTGCCACAAGAATAGAAAACACCCCCCCCCCCCATAAAAGATTACTGTCAGCAGATCCTGGAAACTACAAATCCATTAGCCTGACTAGTCTGTTTGTAAAGCTATGGAAAGAATTATCATTGAATTTATCAAAAAGAACATAAGAAACCTCCAGACACTGGATCGCTCCCAGTTTGGCTTTGTCAAAAAAGGTCATGCTTACTGAATCTGATGGACTTCTTTCAAAAGGTCACAAGACAAAAAGCATTTGATACAATACTTCAGTCAAGCATCGTCAACAAACTTACAGAACTAGGAATAAACCCCTTCAACATGCAGGATAGCTAGCTGGCTCACTTATAGGACCCCAGAAATTCGAATCTGTGAGGCCATCTCCACAGAGTCCTGTCACCAGTAGAGTCCCCCAGAGCTCTGTGCTTGGCTCACTCCTCTTTGACATCTACTTCTTGGATGTCAACAGTCAATATCAGAGGCTTCTGGATAACAAAGTTCACAGATGATTGCAGACTGGGAGCAGTCATTGAATCCCCCCAAGGTGAGAATACCCCATAGGAAGGCCCAACACAAACAAACACTTGGTGCCGAAGCCATGGCTTGAAAATCAGTACCAAGAAATCCATTATTGTACCTTTTGGGAGGTTGACCACCCAGGTAACTATTTCATCATTAAAACACCCCTAAAGTTGATTCCATAGCCAGGGATATGTGAACTCCTGTAGATAGTAACCTAACCTTCAGCCAACATGTTTCTGAGGTAGTAAGAAAATCTTTCTGTGTTGCTCAACTTCTAAACAGGGATTTGGCATAGAGTTCCAGAGAAGTCATTATACCACTGTACTCATCCCTCATCAGACCCATGATTGAGTATAATGCTACCTTCGGTATGTGCCTGACCAGACATGTGCAGCAAGTGGAACTTCCACAAAGCTTCTGCAAAACAAAAATCATCAGAAATACCTAAATTTTGCTTGCAACATAATTAGGACATGTTAAACAGATATTGCAGAATTCACTTTCTCTGATAAACAGATATGATTCTCAGAGAATTCACATTCTCTGGCACAGTCTCCCTATCCATGTGAAGCAGAGTTCCTTCCTACCCTGTTTAAGCTCAACTTGGACCAGTGGCTGGGTAATTGAAAATTCACCCCTCATCTGGTGAACTGTGTTTCTGATGGACAGCGGTAGTCGGTAAATCACCAACAATGCAGAAGCTCAGAACACTAGAAACCAATCAGGAATTCAGCCAGTCCACCTGGAACATTAGACCATACAAACAGAAACTTGATATAGCTTCTTCCGTAAGCTAAATGGCAGAAAAAGCTTTAGTAAAACTTCCAAACTTAATAACAAAATTAACCATGACTTTAAACAAATAAAACAAAAAAACGAGCGCTTTCGTCCATAGTAAGCCAGACTTCTTAAGAGTTTGTTAAACCACAGCTCCGTCTTCATTTTATAATATAAAAAAGCCAATCAAATGACATAAATTAAGCTGCAGCTAATTGAAACCTTGGTCTCCTAAAGGAAACTGCCAGTGAAATGTTAAGAATTTAAACAATGCATCAGTGTAACATAATTATTTTGTTACAGTTCCAGATTTTAAAATCATTGTACCAGATCATATAAAAATGTGGAAATGTGGGACAGCAACATAGAAAACATCTCTCATATGTAAAAAAACTCTGAAATATAAAATATATAAAAAAATTATGCAAAATTGTAAAATATATATACACATTCTGATTTAGTACTGCGGTGGTGGTGCTGCGGTAGCATTGTCGCCTCACAGTAAGACGTTGTCCTGTTCGATTCTCAGCTAAAGCGTCTTCTGTGTGGAAACATGCGTGAATGGGCGTACCTTCGTTGAAGGTTGTGCATCAAGGTTGGCAACTCTGCACGTAAAAATCTACTGCCAATCATTAGCAGACCGGAGTTCCACTGTGGCGACCCCTAACCGGGAAAAGCCGAAAGACACAACAACATACACATTCTGATTTAAACAGAATGAAAAACATTTTCTGTGTTGCTATCGCACATTTCTGCATTTTTATATGATCTGGTCCAATGGTTCAGAAGCTGGAATTGCAACAAAATCATTATGTTACGCTTTGATACATTAAGGTCTTAACATTTTACTGGCAGTTTCCTTTAAGAGACCGAGGTTTCAGTTAGCTGCAGCTTAATTGATGTAGTCTGACTGGCTTTTTTATTTTATAAAATGAAGATGAAGCTATGGTTTATCAAAGTCCTGATTACTATGGACGAAAGCACTTGAGTTTTTTGGTTTTATTTTATTTGTTCAAATAAAGTTATGGTTAATTTTATCAGAGAAGCCATTTTTTATTCAACCATTACTTATTTTGGAAGTTTTGCTAAAGCTTTTTCGTCCATTGACTTATGGAAGCTACAGCTAGTTTCTGTTTGTGTGGTCTGATGTTTCAGGTGGCCTGGCTGGATTCCTAATTAGTTACTAGTCAGTGAATCACTCCATATATAAATCAAATTTGTGGGTCGCTTTTGGGTTGTATGGCTAGGTTTATAAGGGCTCTTGTGGTTGTTCGTCTGGTAGACATCTGTGAACTTAAGTCAGGTAAGGTAAGCATGATAATGTTTGACTTTTGCAGGTTGTTTTTTAGCAGATTCATGGGGTTTGTCATTTTACTTCCAATCCTTCTGACCTTTTGGGGACTCTACCTCTTTTTAGAGATTGCATATTTCAAGCTGTTTTATGTTCCCTTGCTTTAGAGAAGGCCTTTTTCTGGCATCTGTATTTGGGCTGGGGTTTTGGGAAGGAATTGAGGAACATACTTAAGCTATCACTGATAGCTGTACTGCTGTGATATTGATAGATACCTCCATGTAAAATTATTGAAGTTGGGTCCTGGATACAGATTTTAGCTGCTGGAGAAGTTCTTTGATGTTGGTCTGCTGCAGGAGGCACCCTCTGATCTATTATTGTTGTATTTTGCATAATTCCTGTGTCAATGTACTTGTAGGGGAACAAGTTCCAGTTGCTGCCTTTCTCTTGGACTTTCTTTTCTAGTGGTGTGCTTCAATTGGCCAGATGCAGCATCTCTGATATGTGCTTGATCAGGTAGGGGGAGAATAGGATTCTGCTCCAGTGCATGTAAAGGTGTGAAACCTAGTGCTTAGGTTGCACCTGTGGCTGTAAGGCATCCATGCCCAGGGTCTTGTACTCCTTTGCAGATATTCCCAGTGGGATCAAGATGGAGTCTCACTCTTTTGAGTACTGAACATTTGGAGAGTTTAAACATTGAATCTATTCTCCATTATAAAAGTGTCTTCCTGTGTTATGGTCTCTACCATCATGTTTTACAAGGGATCATTGACTGTTATGGAGTTGCAGATTTGTATATAATTTAACCTTATTTCTGATGGCTAGAAGGTTCTGAGAATCCATCAAAGGTACTGTATACAACTTTGTGGCTTAGATAAATTGTGCTTTCACTACTTCTGACTCTGATACTAGTTCCCACCCTAACTTCATTACGTTAGCACCTTCTATAATGAACAAGGAGCACTTTTCTTATTTCTGGCTGAAGTGGCATATGAAATTTGCTTTGCTACTAATCTCTGACTGGTGGTCTTAGTTTTTAGATAGTTCACTGAAGTTACTGTGCACTACTGGGGGCCATAAAGACTACTGCCTGGTTGTTATATTCAGCCAAATAGAAATAAATTGCGTGTGTAGTTCTTTTCAATGTAAACTAGGTATAATAGAGTTATGTGTGATTATCCTGGCAGACACTAATCTCTGTGGTCAGAGTTTACTTACTGTCGCTTTCCATTTTCACGAGCTATTGAAGAGCAGGATCCATAGAGCACCAAAAATTTGATAGCTTAAGAAAGTGACTCAAATAGTGCTCAGATTTTAGGAGAGCATATACATGGACACGGAGTTTCAAGTGTATAGATATTGAAGATTATGTCAGACATCAAAACTAGTTTGTTATAATTGTATGGACCATTATTCAACACTGCTGGAATCAGTAGAATAAATTGTCACATTTGTACTAATTTGGCGTTAGTAGCAAGTTTGTGGTCATTTTTGGGCTGAATTAAATACTTTTTGGGATATGTTGTGTTCTCTGCACACATTAATTCATAGAGGTTCCGGACATCCTCTGCATTTTTGGGATTGTATTTTTAACCCTTGCCATCCTGGAAGAATGGCCATCTCCTTTCTTGACACATCAACTTCCATGACTGATGGAGCTGCCCATCATTTGCTCCAAACCATCTGGTTTGAGTACTCTATTCATGTCTTGGAATAAGTTTTTTTTTTTTTTTTACCCTTTACTTCTGCTCATAAAATCCCAAAAGGGTTTTCCTTGCTTTTAAAGAACTCTGTTGGCCGTCCCTTAGGAATAAGTAACATGTTTAGCAATCGAGGATACCCCTCAGCCCTATTATCACAAGTTTCCAACTATGTGAAGAATGAATGGGGTAAAAAAATTCCACCCTTGTTGGGCAAGTCATTAAATTTTATCTTGATTCATAATAGAAAGAAGGGATATGATGTCGGTATGTGTTGTAATTGAGTTTGCGTCTTGATGTATACTCCTTACACGAAATATATTAGAGATATTTTAAGACAGCACTGGAATTTAATTACAGTAAATGATGATACAGCTTCCATTTTGGGAAATTATCCGAGCTTTGTATATAAAACAGCACCCAACATTAAAAAATTATTGGAGAAAGCTTCTAAACAAAAAAATGTACATAAAACAAAGCTCTCGATGGGAACTAGAAAATGCGGTACCTGTAAACAATGTTATGCCATAAATGAGGTAGGCAATATTAAGTTAGAAGATATCAACAAGACTAACATCAAATGCAAAGCAGGAAATTGTAGCACCAAACAAGTCGTATATATTGCTACATGTTATGCCTGCAACGCGGTTTACCATCACAATGCCGACGTGCAATTGCACGGCTATGAAGTATTCGAACAACAGATGTTCGAATACTTCATAGTTCGGCAGGTTATGTGAGCGAACGTTATCATTGCGAATGGACTGTGCATTCGCAATTATAACGTTCGCTCATGTGAGGGGATTGCGGTACAGTGCGGTTAGGGAAATACATCCCTTTCCTCACTGTAGTGCGATCTCGGAGTTGGAATATTAAGTTAGGGGGGGTGTGGGGGGTGCAGGGGGGCTTGCCCCCCTGCATAACTGTGACTTTAGACTAGTTAGGTAGGGAGTTCCGGGACGGGTGGGAGTGCTGTTGATTGTCGGAAATGTCGCGAGCGACATTTTCGACAATTAACAGCTTTTTTCGACATTAGGGGCATACGGAAATGTTCATTTCCGATGTTAAAAGTCAAACATTAAGACACATTTTATTTTGTGTTTCGATTTTTTGATAGTAAACCCTGCAACGCATTCTATATAGGCAAAACAGAGAGAGCCCTTAGGAAACGAGTATATGAACATATCTATAAGATAAAGATTAAAGACAATAATAATGCACTTTATAAACACATATCCACACATGGTGAATCACATGGTTTTAAATTTGCCATTATAGATCACGTAGAAGTATTTACTTATGGGGGAAATTGGAAAGCACTTTTAGCCATGAAAGAAATTAAGTGGCAAATTTTGACAGATGCCATTAGGTCACCTGGCATAAATGAAAATATAAGTATTAAACCATTTTTAATCATGGCATAGATGTATCATGGATGTTGCCATTGTATTTTGATTCTTGTTGACTTGTTATAATTTATGAGCATTAGTCATGCAAGTTTTATTATTTCACTATTACATATATTTAGAGTATGTTTTAAGATGAAATTAGTATGTGCAGACTATATTTTATTTACCACAATTATTATTTATATTGTCATTTTATTTTATATCAGCACACTGGATCTGTTGAAATGTTTAGCTGTTTTTAGCATAGTAGTATGTGTATATGGAGTTATTATGACTGTGTCTTTAAGAGCTCCATTTCCTTTTGAATTTTTGGCGCCAAAAAGGTTATTTAAATGTGAACTGGAAGTACTTCATTTTGGTTCTGAGGAAGTCTGATTTTTAACAGATGAAAGTGCTAAACCTTATTTTCAATAAAATATTTGTTTTTATCATTACGAGTGGATTTAGCCTGAAATTTGGGTGGAATACTAGAGTTGGCTATACGTGTGTTATACTCTGTTCGAGCTGTGCAGAAGTTACTATATTTTACCAGCTAGCATTTTTCCTTCCATTATAAAAGTGTCTTCCTGTGTTATGGTCTCTACCATCGTGTTTTACAAGGGCTCATTGACTGTTATGGAGTTGCAGATTTGTATATAATTTAACCTTATTTCTGATGGCTAGAAGGTTCTGAGAATCCATCAAAGGTACTGTATACAACTTTGTGGCTTAGATAAATTGTGCTTTCACTACTTCTGACTCTGATACTAGTTCCCACCCTAACTTCATTACTTTAGCACCTTCTATAATGAACAAGGAGCACTTTTCTTATTTCTGGCTGAAGTGGCATATGAAATTTGCTTTGCTACTAATGACTGGTGGTGGCAGTTTTTAGATAGTTCACTGAAGTTTACTGTGCACTACTGGTGGCCATAAAGACTACTGCCTGGTTGTTATATTCAGCCAAACAGAAATAAATTGCGTGTGTAGTTCTTTTCAGTGTAAACTAGGTATAATAGAGTTATATGTGATTATCCTGGCAGACACTAATCTCTGTGGTCAGAGTTTACTTACTGTCGCTTTCCATTTTCACGAGCTATTGAAGAGCAGGATCCATAGAGCACCACAAAATTGATAGCTTAAGAAAGTGACTCAAATAGTGCTCAGATTTTAGGAGAGCATATACATGGACACGGAGTTTCAAGTGTATAGATATTGAAGATTATGTCAGACATCAAAACTAGTTTGTTATAATTGTATGGACCATTATTCAACACTGCTGGAATCAGTAGAATAAATTGTCACATTTGTACTAATTTGGCGTTAGTAGCAAGTTTGTGGTCATTTTTGGGCGGAATTAAATGCTTTTTGGGATATGTTGTGTTCTCTGCACACATTAATTCATAGAGGTTCCGGACATTCTCTGCATTTTTGGGATTGTATTTTTAACCCTTGCCATCCTGGAAGAATGGCCATCTCCTTTCTTGACACATCAACTTCCATGACTGATGGAGCTGCCCATCATTTGCTCCAAACCATCTGGTTTGAGTACTCTATTCATGTCTTGGAATAAGTTTTTTTTTTTTACCCTTTACTTCTGCTCATAAAATCCCAAAAGGGTTTTCCTTGCTTTTAAATAACTCTGTTGGCCGTCCCTTAGGAATAACTACCACTTTCTTTCATAATGTGCTCTCAAAATTGTCTGTAAAGTCAGCCCATTCACGTCCCTGTCATTTTTCCATAGACTGAACCCGAGTTTGAGAAAGTGCTTCATAATTTAGGTGTATTCCAGCAACTCTGGTTTAACCTGAAGTGAGTTTTTTTTTAGTTTAGGAATACCAAGCAGTTTTTCATTTTCTTCATTAAGGGAAGCTTTCCAGTGGCTGAGCAAACTGTTCTAAGTGGATTGTTAGCTGCATCATTTGTTGCCACCATGTGACTAGTATTCCTTTGAAAAATGTACCTGTTCATAGGTGTTTACTAGGCTAACAACCACAAGAGCCTTTTTAAGCCTAGCCATGCATCCCAAATCTCTGACAAGTTCTGATACCCTTGATAAGTATAAGAAGGGGCCTAGGGCATGGAAGATTAATTATATGTACAGGTTGCCTATGTCCATTAGAGACATAGGTGCCAAACCAGGGGTGAATTTCCTGATCCCCATCCAATTGTCCAAGTTACACTTGAATTGGGTTAGAGAGGAACTCTGCTTCACATGGATGGGGAGCCTGTTACAGAGACTGTGTAGTCTCTGGGATACATACCTGTCTCTCCAGCAGGTCCTATTTATATCACAGGCAAGATTTAAGTCCTTAGAATGGGTAATTCTAGTTCTGTTTGTTTTGTGGATATGCAGGAGATCTATCAGAGTGGGCTCTGACAATGCCTTGTATGCATAGATCTCCCCTCAAAAGCCTGTAGGAGACAGAACATGGGGATAGGGTCTTGAGGCAGTCTGCATAGGACATTTTACTTGCAACTTGTATTCTTTTAGTGAGGAACCTTGTACAAACCAAAGGGGGCATTGTACCCAATGATACGTCTGATGAATGCCAAGTACAGTGGAACAATGACTTCCTTGGACTTAGGTGTCATACCTTTGTAGCTGTGCAGTGTAGAATGATTTCCTTACTACTGTAGACACATGATGGTCAAAGGCTAGATTACTGTCTATATGTGTCCCTAAGTCCCTGACTACTGGGTCAACCCTAAGGGGTGTGTTGTAAATATGATAGTTACCAGGGGTGGATGACATCACAAAGGATTTAGTCTGTGTCAGCCCTTCCTGGAGAACATTTGTGTGTGTGTGGGATTCATTGGCATTTCCTGATTTGCAATCATCTGCAAATTTAGTCAGCCAGAGACCATTGACCTTGGTCTTGATTTCAGAGAAGTAAATGCCAAAAAGGAGCGGTACAAGGACGGATCCCTGAGGGACTCCACTTGTGACTGGCCTCTTTGTAGAGTTGGCCTCCCCATTCTAGCTTCATGGGTCCTGTCTGTAAGCCAGTTGGCTGTCCACTGAGTGACACACGGGTTTGTACCTAATCTCTAGAGTTTGTCAACAATGCCTGCGTGAAGTGTTGTGTCAGATGCCTTGGCCAGGTCAAGGGTAAGCAGTGTGAACCATTTTGCCCTCATTCGTTGCTTTGGTGACCTTCTCAGAGAAGTCCATCAGGTTGAGTAGGCATGTCCTGCCCTTGACAAAACCAGTCTGAGTTGGATCCACTGTCTGGAGGTTTACTATATCTCTGTTGATCATCTCCATGATAATCATCTGGAGCCTTTCTCCCTGGACCTCCGCTGAAAATTGGCTTCATTCCAAGTTGGACTTTCCCGGTTAACAAATGTTAAATAAATAAAATAAATAAATTATTTCCATGCTTTACATATAAGACTAGTGAGTATACCTCTCAACCTCTTAGATGAAGAAATCTGGACAAAGCCATAAATAATGGGATTGGGGGGGGGGCAAACACCCAAAAATAGGGATACTTTTTAAATATTGCTTTTACAAACTTAGAAAACTGATGAGTAAGAGGTTTTGCATTAGCTTGAATTTTATAAAGGATATGTAGTCTAAAACTTAAATTTCTGTCATTATTTTCTGACTTAGTCCTCAATGATTTGCCAGTAATTTGCAAGAAAGCCTCAATGATTTGCCAGTAATTTGCAAGAAAGCCACAGTTTTTGGAGAAATTTACCCAAAATATGTGGAACAAATCTGGACATTCTGCAAAAATCTGGACAGTTGAGAGGTATGCTAGTGAGACTTATGAGTCTGTAGATTCCAGAGTCTGTAGATGGTCCACTTCTGTGCAGAGAGATGACTGTTGCTGTTCTCCATTCATGAGGCATGAAATCTGTTTGGATGCTACAGTTAAGTAGCAATTCCAGAGAGCCTGATAGGTCATGTTTCATGCTATTTAGAAGGCATCCTTGCATATTGTCTGGACCCACTGCAGTGCCCTTGTCCTTAGAGAGCATTAAGAACCTGTTCCCTAGTGATAGCAGGGGGAGTTATATTTGATGGTATTTCCTGAGGGAAGGTTGTGGGGGGGGGGGTAGAGGGGTAAAGTTGGAGGTGAATTTATTGGCCAGTAGGTTTGCTATATCTTCTGGCTCAGTATAGGTGGCACCATTTACAATGAGCTCTGTACACAACTATGTATTGCCTTTAAGTTTGTGGAAATAGCTAAAGAATGCCTTGTGGTTGTCCTTGGCCTAGAAGGCCAAATTTATGTCAAATTTGGCTTTGGTAAACTTTATTTGTCCTCTGAGTTTTGTTTTGTTTGATGAGAGTGTTATCCTGCTGGGTGCAGTACCTCGTCTTTTTTGCCATGATGTTCTTCATTCTGCTATACAGTCTGTTAATTTTGTGATTCCATCATGTGGCTTGTTTTTTGAGTTAGCTCTGTACTTCTTCCTGGTGGGTACAACTGCCTCTATGCAGCTAATAACATGCTTATACAGGGTTTCTGTGAACAGCTCTGCACAGACATCAGTCTTCTCAGGGTTTATAGGGGCTTGAAATTTTGCCAGTTTATCACTTATCAGCAGAAAGTTGGCCTTAAGAGTAGTTCCTTAATATTCCTGGTTTAGCTGAGGCCCAGGTTTATTTTTAATTCAGAGGAGAACATTTTGTGGTCTGACCTTACCAGGGAAGACATTACAGTAGGGGGTATGCAGCACTCTCCCATATTAGTGAGGCCAGATCCAGTATGGTTGCACCCATGGTTGGTGTATTTACAATCTGGTCCAGGGAGTTTTACAAAATCCAGGAATCTCTGTGCATGTACCTTTGGTGTCATATAGGATTCCCAGCTAATAGTGTGGTAATTAAAGTCACCCATGAATATATAGTATCAGGTTGGATGGTGAGCATTTCCAGTAAGTTTAAATAAATGGTATGGGTTTCCTGGATCATACAGTGAGACCTACAGCTTGCAAGGAAGTGGTATTGGATTCTGCCTGTATTGATTTTAACATGGAGCAGCTCAAGTGTATTGTCCTGTTTGACCAGTCTTAAGGTTGTTGTTTGTCTTTCGGCTTTTCCCGGTTAGGGGTCGCCACAGCGGAACTCCGGTCCGCTAATGATTGGCAGTAGATTTTCACGAACGCCAAGGTGCCAGCTCGACGTTCATTCTTCAACTAAGGCACACCCATTTACGTATGTCTTTCGAACGCCCACCCAACCGCGGGGAGGACATGCAGACTCCACACAAAAGGCACTCCCTGCATTCCAGCCTAGAATTGAACAGGAGAGCCTCTCGCTGTGAGGCAACAACACTACCGCTGCACCACCGCGGATGATACCAGTCTTAAGGTATATTTACTTTTTATGTAAATCGAGACACCTCCACCTTTAGTACCTGTCTGTGTAGTAGCTGGTCTAAATGTGTGGAAAGCATTATAACCTTGCACTGTTTATGTGCTGTCCATGTGTTTAAACCATGTCTCAGTGACCGTACAGACATCATCATTCTCTAGGGTAAAGAGAGCTTCTAAGGAGTGTAGTTTTTGTTTCTTTTGTATAGATTGCTAGCATTGATCAGTAATACCTTTAGATTTTCATGGTTTTAATTTGCTATGTCAGAAGTACTTTCAATTTGGGATTGCCTAAAAAAGGCACCATGGGGGAAGACAGTGTTTTAGCTACTATTCGAAAGCCTAGAGGGGAGAGGTGCTTTCCATCCCTGGCAAAGCAGCATGGTCTGTTGACCATCTCCTTCCATGCTGACAAATGTTGCACCCATTTGAATGACACCAGAAACGAAGCCAATTATTTAAAGTCAAGTCATCGTTTGTATTGCGGCATCATCCTTGGAGAAAGTAAAATGCTGCTCAGTGCTAGGCTCATACCAGCCTGAGACGAAGTCCAGTTTGCTGGTAGTTTTACTGCTTGTAGAGCCAGTTTCAAAAGGGTCACCACTGAGGATATTTGTAGTGTTGCCATTTGGTCAAATAACATTTTCATTATTGCTTGTTCTGTTATCCTATGAGTCACACCTCCTTGGTGCTTTAGGAATCTGTTTTGTGTGTTTTTGTCTTCAGGCATAACCTCAGCTGCCCATTCACTGCTTATGATTCTTAAGAGTTAAGCACTGTGGATGCCCTTCAAAGTCCAATATCACAGGTACTTCCTTGCCATATCCACTGCCTTAGAAGGACACCTTGTTAACTAGGTGCCTCAGTAACACACTGGCACTCTTCCTGCATCAAAATGCTTTTACCTTCAACTGATTTGTATGAATTTTCCTCCTAGCTGGACTGGTATGCAATGCAAGCATTCATAATAAAAACGTTTTTTTTTCTTATAGGAGATTAACTGAAAAATATGTAAGGGCCAAGTTATGCCCTGCAGAAAAGTTTCTTTCATATCATGTTATTTGATACATTATCTGTTACACTATGTGCTATTTATATAACTTGTCCCATTTAAAGCTATACTGTACAGAACTGTACTAAAATTATTGGTCGATTTTTGTTTCTTCTTAGCATTTGCATCTGCTGTCACCACTGTAAAGGCAATTCGGAGAGAGAAGACATTTGTGGAGGAGGTGTCAACAGGACAGGACTGTGGTGTACTACTTGACCAGACCTGTTTCTATGCTGAGCAGGGTGGGCAGATCTTTGATGAAGGCTACCTGATAAAAGAAGATGAGAGTACAGAAGATGTAAGACCGTTTTAAAGATTAGTTTTTAGTTGTATATATGCTT
Organism: Protopterus annectens; assembly: GCF_019279795.1. Lineage (NCBI taxonomy): Eukaryota > Metazoa > Chordata > Ceratodontiformes > Protopteridae > Protopterus > Protopterus annectens. The sequence goes on from NC_056741.1 coordinate 1,831,706,224, forward strand.
GGTTTTAAAGAATTCTACTAAATCTGATCTTTCTAATTGTGCCTTTCAAGTAATGATTCTAGGTAACTGCTAGTCTCAAACAGTCATACTAGCAGGCTTGCCACACTTCAGGATTTCTGTAGCATTTCCAGGCACTTAAAAGTTTAGCTTGTGGGGATGAGTGTGGCTAGTGTTGAACAGATGAATTTTCTCTCTCATGATTTTACTACCATCTTTACAGCATGATGCACATTTAACTTAAGAAAATCAATAAATCGTAACAGGCTGTATTTTCTGATAGCTGGATTGTGACGAGGAGCTTCTGTAGGTTGAGATGTAGTTGCCTGCTCAGTTCCTTGTGTGTTTTTGCAGTTTTTTCCCAACTGCTTGCTGACCATCAAACATTGTCCCTCCCCCTCCATCCCTTTGTTCACTTCACTGAGTGAGAGCCAATTGCGAGAGAGGTTGTCATTAAGGCATTCATAAGGGTGTTTTGGGGTGAATATCTGTTTTTCTCTCTAACCCTAATCACAATTATCTGGCAAGGTGCTGGAGAGGGTCTGTCGTGCTGTCCCAACAACTGTGTCTTCGTTACATCTGCAAAAGACATTTTCTCTAAACAGCCCACCCCCCATGGCCATAGCCGGCCTTAGGCATAGGCCATCTAGGCAGCCACCTAGGGCGCCATTCTAGCAGGGGCGCTTTTCCAGTATTTATTTGGTGTAGATAGACCAGGATGGGGACACCAGGTGATGTGGGGGAGGCACCATACAGCCCTTTTGCATAGGGCACCAATTGACCTAAGGCCGCTCCTGCCCATGGCACAAGAGAAAACTTGCTCTTCTCCTACTCTTTCACTCTTCCCCCTCCTTATCTGGCTTCTTCTGTAATTGAACCCCAGTTATCTGTTTCATGGTCAGGGCTTCATTCCTTTGCAGGACACCTGCATTCTCTGATGCTGAAACAAGCTGATGAAGTTTTATTTATTTCAGTTTAACCATGTAAGTGGATTGGTCACTAGACCCTTTTTAGCCATGACCCAGGCCAAGAGAGGCAGTAGAAATGTACAAGTAGAAGACAAAAAAAATAAAGGGTTACTCTTTACACCATGGAGATGCACTCAGCATTACAATAAAACAGTGCATGTAAGCCATGGAAAGTATGCCAAGACAATGAACATTCATTATGGAAGGTGAGCCAAGTAAACTAATTACTAATTTTGATGGCAGCATGTCTGTACTACTATCCATTGTCCGGAAAGCAAATACAAGTATCTTCGCTCATGAGGTGGCTCTTTAATTTGGTCTTAAATGTTTTCAGTGCCAGCTGTTGTCTCATCTCTGATAGTCCTTCCATCTAGAATCACATAAGTTCAGAAAAATCCCTCTTGCCCACAGCAGTACAAAATTGGGGCTGACCAGGGCTAGTGTGTCGTCCGTATTATTCCCGAGTTGGTAATTTAGTTGGCTGGTTTTAAGTTTAGTTCTTAATAGCAGGCAGTAGACCTGCTTTTAGAACTTTAAACAGAAGTGAGCTAAATAGAAGTGTAGCCGTGCAATGCACAGGCAGCCAGTTGAAGCCAGCTAGTAGGTCACAGTGATGTGCACAGAAATCGCTGAGCAAAACAAACATGCACATTTTGTTTTCTGTTTTCTGCAGTTTGAGTAGTGTGAGCAAGCAGAGACCATATTCCATTTTAGGTAGGAGTATGTTCCTAGCGAACGAATAATGAATAAAGAGAAGAAAAGGGCAGTTCTGTATCACAGTTGCCCCACTGTTTTACTTACTAACATGCCTTTGTTCTGGGCAAAGAATAAGGTAGGATCAAAAGTTAATCCAAGGTATCTTCACGATGATACATTTGCATTGGCATTGTTCATAGGTTCATAGGGTGGTACTAGGCTAGCGGCCCTTCGGCGTATACAAGCCTAGCCATCCCTGGATATTTCTTCCCACAATGTTTACTTCTTGGACCCCTGTTTAGCAGAGTGACTGACGTGATCCCCGGGGTGAATTTCCTATCTCCCATACAATCGTCAAGGTTCCTTTTGAAGAGGGCCAAGTTAGCGCTCTGCTTGACATGTATGGGCAGTCTGTTCCAGAGTATGCGGAGTCTCTGGGTCAGGAACCTATCCTTCCAGCATGTTTTGTTCATTGTGATGACAAGGTTTAGATCCCTGGAGCGTGTGGCTCTGAGGGATTGGGATTTCTTTAAGTTGAGCATGTCCAACAGCTCAGGGTTTGACATAGCCTTGTATGTTAAGCAGAGATCGCCTCTGAGTAGACAATATGCCACAGAGTATAGGTGGAGTTTTTTTTTTTAGACAGTCAGCATAGGGCATCTGCTTTAGGCCTGTGATTCTTTTAGTGAGGTATTTCTGCGGCCTTTCCAGCTGTTGCAGATATCTTGTGAGGTACATACCAAATGGGGCGTTGTACTCTATAATAGGTCTAATGAGGGATGAGTACAGTGGGACAATGACATCCTTTTTTCTGGATGAAAAGCCCTGAGTCATGAGATGTGCCATATATTAGGATGTTCTTCGTGTTTCACTGTTGCAGTCATTACATTTGGGTAATCTGCTAGCAGGTTGCCCTCAGTCAGCCTGATTAACAAAGTCTTGGGTCCTGCATCAGTTGCTGTCCCTTCTTCCTGACATCAGGTCATCAGGGGTATAAAACATGCAGCCGACGTCATTACCTCAGTCTTCCTTGCCATGCGGTGCCCGAAGCAGAAGCAGTTCGCAAGTGCCGGTCGACCGACTCCTGAAATTTTCGTTTTTGAATTTCAGAACCGAAGTCTTCAACTTAAAGCTAAGTACCCCGTTGGGGAAACTTTTTCTTGCTCCTTACCGATGTCAGTAAAAGTTAATAATTGAATTACTTGTGGGAAGCAAATACCTCATAAAGATTTTCATTTGTAGTGTATTCCTTTCTTAGGCCCTTACCATGACGTACCTTGCTGTCGGTTTTGTGCTTTATTTAATCAGCGCACTATCCGTCGTCGGTACATTTTTCCCTCTAAATATTGCGATTCTCAGTTTAATTTATCCAGAAATGATGTTGGTTAGCCATCCGACTACCGGAATTCTGAAAAAACGCAAAGAAAAAGACAGAGACAGGCCATTGAGGTCCAAAACTGCTGACGACGCTTCTCCTAAGCCAGTCGCCAGTTCACCGGTACTCAGTGAGGTCTTTTCGCAGCCCCTGATACCTGCTTCTTCTGATTCGCAAGCCTCTACTGAGACCCATTCGGAGTCTGGTATGCCGCAAGATGCTTCACCTATGGAACCCACGGATGTCTCTACCTTGGATGGGTCCAGAGCCGCTGTGCAGGCACCGGCTTCTGAGGGTATGTTCAGGCCTACAGACTTGCATATTAAACCGACTCCAACTTCGATACTATGGCCTAAATCTCGATCTATGTCTAAAAAACTGATGCCCAGGCCACATGTTCAGGCCCCTATGCCTAAAAAACAAATGATCAGAATGGCTGAAGATCTAATTACTCTAATTAGGGGTAGTCAACCCTCACCCCCCCCTTCTAAGAGGCCTAGGGCTGAGCTTGACTATGAATCTTCTGAACAGGACTCTGTTTCTTCTGACTCTTCTAATGACCTTGATTTGTCCATACCTACTTATGAGGATTCTGATGCAGAGGATTCCATTTCTTCTTACCCCCCGAGGACTTTTCTTTTGGGGAAACTTTACATACCTTAAGGGGGCATTTCCACTGGGAAAGTCAGGAATTTTCTGAATCCAAAAAGAGGCTTAGGGATTTCCTTCTTTCTCAGCATAGGCCTGTGGCTATACCTCCTGTACTAGACATTGTTGATGTGTTTTCGGAATCCAGTATGGCCCCTGATTCCCTGCCTCCAGCTCCTAGTAAACCTGACAGATACTACAGGGTTCCTGAGTTCCACAAGTTCCTTTTCAAAAATCCTGTTGCGGACCCAGAAACCATTTCTCAGGGGCCCAAGGGGATTAAGGCTTCTACTGCTAAAAATCCTACCCCTTCTGATAGAGACTCCAGGGTGCTGGATAGATGGGGTAAAAAGGTTTATACTTCTGCAACCTTGGCAATTAGGGCTTTAAACTGTCAATTTCATATGCTAAAATATCAACAGCATATCATGGGACTGCTTAAACAGAAAATTATCTTTATTTCTGACTGTGTGGAAAATAAAGATTTACAGGATTTATTGCATTCAGCTGAACAAGTTGGAAAACATACTTTGCAATGTGGTTTTGATTCTTTAGAGGCCCCTTGCAGGGCTGCTGTTACTGGGTCTGTGCTTAGAAGGCATGCTTGGCTTAAGGAGCAATCTCTGCCTGATCATGTTAAAGCAAAATTGTTGGATGCTCCTTTACATCAGGACCGTCTGTTTGGCAATAAGGCTGTAGAAGTTCTAAAAAAGATGGAAGATGAAGCTAGATGGAAGATAAAGCTAAATCTATGCAAACTGTGAAAGACTTCTTACAAGTGCAACCTCCAAGATTTAGTAGGCACTCTCCTAATAAGAACTGGTCCTTTCTAGCTCCTTCCAGATCCACTCAAGCCAAACCCAGACACAACAAAAGCACCAGGTTTCAGTCCCAAGGGACTCTCAGAACTAAGCAATGGGGTGCTTCCATTTCCAAATCTGGAAATACCAAGATACCCCCCTATAGAAAACAGTCTCAATGACTTTCCTTTAAAATTACCAAGCACTAACCTTTCAGTTAGGTTGGGGGGAAAGATTGCTCTTCATGCAAAAAAACTAGCAACTCATAACCTAGGACAAATGGGTTTTAAATGTAGTGTCCCAGGGATACAGATTTCATTTCCACACGTTGCCAACTCCAAACGGGTGGCCAGACCTACTCCCAAATCAGTGGGCAGAGGCTCAGAAACAAGTACTTTCCCTCTTAAACATGGGGGCTATTCACCCAGTACCAGAAGAGGAAAAGGGACAAGGTTTCTATTCCAGATCTTTCCTGGTACCCAAAAAAGACAAATCTTGGCATCCAGTTCTGGACCTGTCAACTCTAAACACCTTTCTGGACATTCCAAAATTCAAGATGCTGACTCTTCGCCAGTTACTTCCTATGCTAGGCAAGGATGCCTGGTTGACAACTCTAGATTTAAAAGAAGCTTACCTGCATATCCCATTCGGGGAATCTTGCAGAAGATACCTACGCGTCAAAGCAGGCTACTTGCATTATCAGTTCTCTGCACTGCCCTTTGGCTTGTCTACTCTGCCCAGGGTCTTTACAAAGTGCCTAGCTCCAGTAATTGTATTTTGCAGGCAAAGAAATATTCAGATATATCCATACCTGCAAGATTGTCTAATTCAGGCAGAAAACCAGGACATACTTTTAAAACATCTGGCGTTTGTAAAAAGGGTTCTAACTTGTCTAGGGTACACCATAAACGAAAAGAAATCACAACTGGTACCCTCTCAGCAGATTACATTCCTGGGTGCAAGCTTGAATACAACTGCCCAGATGGCTTTCCTCATGCCAGAAAAGCAAATTCATTTGGTGATGTACTTCAGACAGGTAGCCACAAAAACCCTGCTATCTGCAAGACAAAAACTGCAAGCCTTGGGGTTCATGGCCTCCTGCATTCTTCTAATTCCATATGCAAGACTGCATATGAGGAAACTTCAGTGGTACTTAAAAAGTTTATGGAGTCAACATTGTCACAGTCTGGAAACAATGATTCTTATACCTTGCCTACGCCTAGAGTTCCTATGGTGGGCAAAGGCCTGCCACCAAAACAAGGGACTGCCATTCATACTACCCCCTGCCACCCAAACCCTAACTACAGACGCATCAGATTATGCATGGGGAGCTCATCTGGCAGGGAAGTGCATTCAGGGCAAACGGAGCCCAATTCAAATGCACCTACATATCAATCAAAAAGAAACGTTAGCTGTACAGAATGCTCAACAGCCTTCAAGGACTACCTTAATCCAGGACAACTTATGGTAAAGACGGACAACACCACGGTTATGTGGTACATAAACAAGCAGGGGGGTACACATTCCTGCCCCCTCTGCAGGCTAGCCATGGCATTGTGGAACATGGCCTTGAGCTACCAAGTGCAACTACAAGCTCAATTCCTGCCAGGAAAGCCGAATATTCTGGCAGACGATCTAAGTAGAAATCTCATGGACCCACAAGAATGGAAACTGAAACCATGGATTTTCAACATGTTGATAAGCAAATGAGGCAGCCTAGACATAGATCTATTTGCCTCCCCTCAGAACTACTAGTTGGACAAATTTTGCACAAGAACTCCTCACAAAAAAAGCCTGGAAAGTGGATGCTCTGTCCTTCAGCTGGAAAAACCTATCAGTCTACACCTTTCCCCCTCTGCCTCTGCTCTCCAAAGTTCTGCTAAAAGTCAAACAGGACAAACCAAAAATGATTTTGATTGCTCCAGACTGGCCACGCCAACACTGGTACCTGCTCCTGCGCAGTGTGTCGCAAATATCCCCATGACACCTGCATCAGATACCTTCCTTACTGTCTCAGCAGGAGAACCAGATTCTTCACCCTCAGCTCCCTACATTGAACCTTGCAGCTTGGCTAATCACTTAAATTCACCCTTAGCATCCCTCAGCAGATCTGTGATGGATGTCATCTTGGAAGCGAGAAGACCTAGTACTAGAAAATCTTATGCTGACAAATGGAAAAGATTCTGTGCTTCGAACCAATCTCAAGGAATGAGCACAGCAGTGCCCAGTTTACCTCAGATTTTACAATATTTAACTGAGATGCTTCACAAGGGCCTGTCTTTTTCCTCCATTAAAATCCACACCTCAGCCATTTCAGCTCATTATAATACAGAACCTCCCCTCTTCTCTCATCCTCTTCTCAAGCAGTACCTCAGAGGGGCCAAGAACTTGAGACCACCCAATAGAGCTCCAACCCCTGCCTGGGACCTTAACTTTGTATTGGAGAAACTCACTCTGCCTCCTTTCGAGCCAGCTGCTACTGCAGACTTAAAAAAATCTTTCTTGGAAAACAGCCTTCCTTCTGGCAATCACTTCAGCTAGAAGAATATCTGAGTTACAGGCCCTTATGGCAGTGGAGCCTTTCATCATTTTTCATGCAGACAGGGTGTCACTCAGGACCAATCCATCCTTCATGCCCAAGGTGGGTATCCAGTGTGGCTCTTAATTAGTCCATTCATTTGCCAACTTTCTTTCCCAATCTACAGAACAAAGGGGAACAAATTCTGCATTAATTGGCTGTGCACAGGCAACTGAGATTCTACTTGGACAGGACTAAAACTAGAAGAAAATCTGAACAACTGCTGGTAGCATTTGCTGCAGGGGCAGAGGGAAAGGCTATTTCAAAACAAACCATTTCTAAATGGATAAGCCATTGCATTCATTTCTGCTATAAGCACCATGGAAAGCCAATCCCCAGGGGATCCGATCTCATTACACCAGGGCTGCATCTACTTCTACAGCCTTTCTCAGAGGTGTTCCTACCAGGAATATTCTAGAAGCTGCTACCTGGAGTTCAGTTCATACTTTCACCAAGTATTATCATCTACCATTTTTCTCTAAATCCAGAGCTGGCTTTGCCACTGCTGTCTTGCAGGGCCTTATAGCTAGTCCTAATGCTGTATAAATCCATCCTCCCAACCATGGCTTTGGGAATCTACCCAAATGTAATGACTGCAACAGTGAAACATGAAGAACATAGTACATTTGTGTACACTTACCATAAATGTAGATGTTCGAGTGTATTCACTGTTGCAGTCCTGGTTACCCTCCCTCCAGCCCCCTGTTTTTTTCTCTAAATATACCTCTACTTTCTGTTCTTATGCTTAAAAGCCTTTTTGGTGTATTTGCTTTTGATGGAAGTACATTGCTGTAATTTCAAATTATATTTTGCTCCCCATTCGGGGGGCACCTGACATCTGGGGCAAGAAAAACTGAGGTAATGATGTCAGCTGCACGTTTTATACCCCTGACGACCTGACATCATGGAAGAAGGGACAGCAACCGACGCAGGACCCAAGACTTTGTTAATCAGGCCGACTGAGGGCAACCTGCCAGCAGATTACCCAAATGTAATGACTGCAACAGTGAATACACTCAAACATCTACATTTAAGGTAAGTGTACACAGCTGTACTATTTCCTGACTGTTGTGGCAATGTGGTTATCGAAGGAGAGACCACTGTCCACCTGTGTCCCTAATTCTCTCATCAAACTTTCGGTGTTTAGTGTACTGCCACCTATATGTTAATTCATGGGTACATGGTTTTTCCCAAAGGGGATAACTGTACATTTCTTGACATTAAGCTTGAGCCCATGGCTCTGGCACCAAGCATCTGTTTCTGTAAGGCCCTTTTGTAGAATATCCACATCATTTGTGGATTCAGTAATGGCTCCCAGTTTGCAGTCATCTGTGAACTTTGTTAGCCAGAGTCCCTTAGAGTTGGCCTCTACTTCAGAGAAGTAGATGCCAAACAAGAGCGGTCCCAGGACTGAACCCAGAGGTACTCCACTTGTCACTTGTCTGGAGCTGGATTTGGAGTCTGCTACTTTTACAGTCTGGGTTATGTCAGTAAGCCAGTTGGCAACCCCATCAAGTGACGTAGGGATTTATGCCCAGCTTATCTATGATTACAGAGTGGGGTATGGTGTCAAAGGCCTTGGCGAGATCCAGATAGACTGTGTGGACTGCCTTACCCTCGTCCACAGCTCTGGAGACTTGATTCGAAGAAGTCAGTCAGGTTCAGGAGACAAGATTGGCCCTTCACAAACCCAAACTGGGTGGGATCCATTGTTTGAAGGTTGCCAATGCCTTTGTTTATAAGTTCCATGATAATGCGTTCCATGCCCTTGCAGATCAGGCTCGTCAGACTGATGGGACGATAGTTCCCAGGATCCAAGGTGGATCCCCCCTTGTGGAGTGGAATAACTGTAGCGGTTACCCAGTGGAGGCAGTCCATGCAGCCTTTGTCTAGTAGCAGAGACCAAAATGTTTGAATTGTTGGATTGATCAGAAGTTTGATGGTTTAGGTTCAGTTACAGAGAGCAGTAAAGCTAGATTGTAGTATTTGTACTGGATTCCAACATCATCTACATACATTTATGCAACATCAAAATTAAAATGTAAGGCTTAAGTTTAATGCAGTGGCATCTTAAACGATAGCTGTTTGTCAGTTTTCCTGTCTATAAAAATGACCCCCACATTATGACAAACAGCCATTTTTTTAGAGTTTCATTTCCATTTTTTTTTTAATTTTGTGATTCCACCAAAGTTTCTTCCCCAAATGTACCTGATTATTTCTTTCACTTATGCTTTTGAGATGGTAGAAATTAATATATTGACATTATCATGAGCAAACTAATTTGGATCATTGGGAATAGTATCTCCTTCTGTTTTCATGATGTGTTATTTTTGCATCGTAGTTCACATTGGCAAAATATAGTAAGGTTCATTTACTTAATATTGGATTTACTTTTATGTTAAAGATAATATTATGATTTGTCTTAACTACAGAGAAGGTATGACCCTAAGTGGGGAGCAAAAATATTCTAGACTGACAATTCACCATGTCTTGTTGGATTTTGCACTTTGTTTCAAATTGTTTTGATTAATGAAGTCAGTTATGTATGCTGTTTACCTAGTATTGTTTATTCAGTCCTGGTTTGGGCACTTAAAATCCCCCTTAACAGTTGTATTTCCATTGTTTTTCTACATCCTGGTGTTCAGTAACAAAATCTTTGTTCCCTCTAGAGAACTTGGGTATTACTGGCACTCTTTTTACAGAGTTTCTCAACAATTCAGAATCACCCCGTTCTAACTGAATGAAGAAGAAAATCTGAAAGAAAGGGAATTACAATAAAATGTCCAAAGATATTAGGACACATATGGGATGTACACGTATGTGGTCCACCTGTATCACAGTAGTGTGATTCATAGAGCCTAACAGCACTACTGCTGTGCCAGTGCACAGTGACTCTCTGTGGTGAGGAACTGCAGGTGTTATGACCTGTTCATGAAGCTACCACTGTCTTATGAGTGTTACATACAGACAACACCCCACCCCCCAACACACACACATATGCTGATAGTCACAGTGTCATTTACACACACCTGATCCCCCTGCCCTTAGTGTGGTACCTACCAGAGTAAAAGGGAGGACAGTCCAGCTTAAGTTTGTGGACCTCTGCAGTCACAGCAGTGGCTTATGTATATTACTTTTGGACTTTGTTCCCATGACCACTGGGCATACCTGTCAACTTGTTAGTGCAAAACACCTGGACAAAGCCAAAAGTAATGAAGGGACAAAGGCCCAGAAATAGGGACAGATTTTAAATATTCCACTTACAAACTTAAAAAGTTGCTGAAGTAACAAGTTTTGCATTAGCTTGCATTTTCTGAAGGAAATGAAGGCTGAAACTCAAATGACTGTCATTATTTACTGACTTTTGTCCTCAGCTTGCTAGAAAACCACAAATTTTGAGGAACAGACTAAAAATATGAGGCAAAAATCTGGACACTCTGTGAAAATCGTGACAGTTGAGAGGTATCCCACAGGAGAAGAGTCATTAGTGCATTATGATAATAAGGGGTCTGGTGTTTTAGTCGCCATCATTGGTGGAAACACAGCTGTGTCACACGGCTGCTGGTGGGGCTGCATCAGTGTGCCTGTTGGTATTGCAGTGCATCCAAGGCTGTATCTCTGCATCCACTAGTTTTTTCTCTTCTTATAGCAAGTGCCATTCCAACAAATGGTGATTTTTTGCTTAGTTGTGTTATGAAGAGCAACTCATTATATTTCTCTGATGTTGGGTGCTGCTATGCTACTGCGTTTGTACTATATTGCACCACTGCACCATTGTAACTTCCTTCCTTACTCCATGCTGCTGTAACATCCCTTCCCTATTCTGTAGTCTAGTCTGCATTTCACTTGTTTGTGTGAATTATGCGCTAAACTGTGGATCCCAGTTTGCATACCACTTGTGTAGTTGGACTTTCCTACAGGTTCCTGTTCCGTAGTGTGCACAGGGATCTGAGGGACATTTTATGAAGTTGAGTATAGGCTGGTGTTTGTTTTCTATGTACCAGCCCTAAGTAATTGTGTGCATTGTTTATGAATAGCATCCACTATCTTATCTAAACACATATTGTATTTTTGGTTAAAGAAGCCTTGGGTGAAAAATATTTGTCATTATTAATGGCCTTCATTCAGGCGGTTTTGAAGTAAAGCAAGTTGTAAACTAAGCACTTCAGGGGATGGTGACACACTAGTACTGCACAGTTTGACCATAGTGGTCCTTTTTAAAGAGGAGGAAAGCTGTGCCAGTGTTTGGTATCAGTAACCAGTGGGACTGGTTCCTTACAAACAACCCATTTACTGCCCAATATTATGGTACACTACCAAATGGCCTTACACCTCAAAACCACTAAAAGAACAACGCTGTGTGAAATCCATTGGGTGGGAGGCCTAATGGTTAAAGTGTTTGCCTTACAAACAAAAGGTGCAGGGTTTGAGTGTCACAAGGGATAATTGGCTAGGCTTAAAATGGCTCGCAAGGGCAGTTAGCCTAGTACTAATCTATGAACCTATGAACCATAATTCAAAAAATTTCGTACCTGAGCATTTCATTAATGCACTAAAGTATTGCAACTGGGCACCCCTTATAACCTTCACACTAGATAAGGTAGTGGAGTACTTCAGTTCCATCTGTTTAGACACATTAAATCAGATGGCCCTCCTATGGGTAAGTCGAATAAAAACCAACCCAGCCCATGGCTGTCTAAAACCACACAAACCATTCCCAAACTTAGGGATAAAGTTTGGGATACCTGGTAGCACAGTAAGACTGATCACAACAGGCAGACCTTCCTCAAAGTATGTAATAAAGCAAAAAAACAGATAAGGCAAGATGAGAGAAATCACAACACAGAGCTACAAGTAAAACATACCACTAACCCCCAAAAGGTCTGGGCAGCTGTCAACCAAGTGTTACAACCAGGCAAACCCACTACTCCTCCCTCCAGTGTCGGAGACAACAGTATAGATAGAGCTACCCAATTTATCGACTACTTAACTTCCTCCATCCTTAACCTAACTACCAACAGCCAGACCTGCACTCCCCCACAGCCAATCAGCAACCCAACTCATACTCCCCATTCACTCTCAAACCAGTTCCTACCAAAACACTATACAAGTACCTGACTAAATTAAAGCCCACCACTTTGACAATCGATAAACTCCCTGCAGAGTACCTCAGACTTGCCGCTAGCACTATAGCTTACACCATCTTAATGCTAGTCAACCAGTCTATCAACAAGCATACAGTTCCAGCCCTTTGGAAAACATCCTGTATATTACCCTTGCGCAAAGGTGGTTCCTCAACTGAACTTACCAGTTACCACCCCATAGCAATCTTATCCCCCCTATTTGAAATCTTAGAAAAATGTATCCATTTTCAGCTGATGAAACATTTACTTACAAATAATCTCCTCACCAACACCCAACACTGTTTTCGCTCACCCCATAGCACAACCACAGCACTCTTATCCTTCACCAGCACTGTCAATCAACATAGGAACCCAGGAACCCTAGTGTCTGCCACCTTCCTCGATCTGTCCAAAGCACTCATTACAGTGTCCCACAGCAAACTACTTACTATCCTAGCCGAACCTAAACAACCCCTTCTTGCTCTGGTTTCATGACTACTTATCCAACCGCCAACAGGCAGTTAAGTGGCATAATTCCCTCTCCCTCCTTCTCCCAGTAACAGTAGCTGTACCACAAGGATCCATTCTGGGACCCCTACTATTTAATATCCTCACAAACACCCTGTTCACCGCCACCCAGCAAGCTGCAGTAGTCCAATATGCAGGTGATACTACACTGATCTACTCAGCCCTCACACCCCAAACACTCCTGACTGTAATCCAAGAGGCCTTCTCCAATATCAAAAACTGGTTAACAAACTCACAACTAATACTTAACCCCAAAAAGACCCAACTTATGCTTTTCACCCTCCCAAAACCATTGATTCTTCTCTTTTCTCTATCAGTTCTGCCAGTAACACCCATATCTCCCCTGTATCATAAGCTAAACTTCTTGGTGTAATACTTGACCAAAACCTAAAGTTTGATAAGCATATAGTCCAAACCATATCCAAAGTCCATAAAACCTTGGAACCGAATACCATTGCAAAAACCGAATACTACTGCAAAAACTATCTAACCAAGGAAACCAAAATCACTATATCCAGAACTCAACTTCTCTCTACATTGCTCTTTGCATCCCCTGTATTAACAAACCTTAACAAGACAGACCTACAGAAATTGTCCATGTGCTATAATTAAATAGCTAGGTTTATAACCAACTGTAATTTCCACTCCCACCACGGTCACTCACTAAAACAACTAGGTTAGCTAGAACTCCCCAACATACTATAACCAGCTCACCAAGGCTCATTGTAGTGCTGGAAAATCCCTCTACTCCTACACAGTTGCTAAAAATCTGGAATTCTGTTCCACCAGACATCAGATTGCAAAACCGCAGTCCCAACTTTAAAACCCAATTAAAAGTCCACCTCAATCTGATCAGGCAATGTACTTGTAGACCATTGCTAGCCCTACTACCACCTTTCAGATAAGTCTTCCTATGGCACTACTCCTAGGTCAAACCCATAAAAAACCTACCATAACGTACTGTATTTTTAAAAGAATGCATATAACTGTATATAGTCTCTCTGCACTTTTTTATTTGAGTGCATTGTATTTTTTTGCTTTACCACTGTACACTGTATAAACTGTATAGTTCTGTAATTTCTGATCGTACTATGCAATGCTATTTTATTGTTTGCTCTATTGTATGCTCTGTGAATTGTACACATCTCTGACTTTTGTATTTTGTCATATATGTGGAGTTTTTTTGTCATGTATGTGGAGCTTTTCTCCCAAGGTCTCTGCTGAAAACGGGCACTTGTTTGCCCAGTCAGACCAACCCAGTAATCAAATATAAAATAAGTAAATAAAATAAAATTAGTCTGATAGTATGTAAAGATAGTACAGAATAATTAATTTTCCATGTACACAACATCTGGAGACAAGATTAAGACTCCCCATAGAGACTGAACGTAACCATTAGAAAAGCATTTCCATAGACCGTGACATGACAGTGGAATTCCTGACTGTTAATTCTCTGACCAGCACAGCTTCTCACAGCAAGTCTTAGCAGTTTGGCTGGATTGACTTCTGTGATTGGGTCACTACTCTAATGGATATTAGGGAGCTTTGTGGGTGTGTTCTATCTGTAGAACTCGTAATATAAAATTTCGCAGGCTTGTGGAAAATTAAAAGGGGATAGGGCCCTAAAATTGAAGGAATTACATTTTTTTTTATGAGAGTTGCTGAAGGGAATTGCTTGTAGAAAAGTCAGTAAACAGGGGTGCCATAAGTTATAGGGCTGAGAGCTGTCATTTTTGCTGGATAACATCAGATATCAGTGTGGTGAATTGAGCAAGTTAAGACTGGGTACTGATGCAACTATTGGTAGAGTGCGTTTGGATGGTGGATTGTGTAGAGGCCTTTATTAGCTTGTTACTTTAACAGGTAGGTGATACCTTGGAAGTACAGGGCTCTGTATTTTGGAGGGAGACTGTATTACATGGTTAGTATCTGATTTTTTTTAAGTTGCTTGAGTGTTATTGTTCAGTGCAGTGTTAGCTCAGAGAATTTGCACACTACACATTATAATGGTGTATGTAGGCTGGAACTACATTTAGAGGTATGGACTCTGGAAGTGCTGCATCCCGGAGGGCGAGTGAACATAACTTTCGTTTGTTTTTGCTGTTACTGATCACTGTTTCATCAAGGTGTAGCAATCTCAAAATGAGAGCGTAGAAATAAGAGGGTGAAAAACACTTGATGTTATGTGGTCCTATCTGCCTACATTCTTTACTCACGGGTTCGGAGCCCAGAATCGGCTCCGACTCAGCCAACTTATTTTCTAGCATGAAGTCTCTAATTGGCTGGGCTAACCCAGTATCCCAAGATGCACCTCACCCTAGCCCCAGATCTTGTTTGCCGCTCGTAGAGTTAGGACGTGGTCTCGCTTGGCTGTGGCTAAGTACCCTTTTCAAAACTTTTCATAAGTCTTTAGCAGTCTGTTTCTCGTAAAAAGCTATTTTAATAGCTAGTCTTTCATTGTGAGTGTACTGTGTAAGCGAGTAGTGTTTTTTTTGTGGTATCCCTCTGTTTTGGCGGGCTAGGTCCGTTTAACTTAGAGGACCTAGTCCTCTCCTGATTTGTTTTGTGTAAACTTGTGTTTTTGTTTGGTCGGTAGCTAGATTTCCTTGCTGCACCAAAGAAACGTTTAAATTCGAGTTTCGTTGGTTGGTCGTGGTTTGGTTTTTCCCGCCTTCCTCTTGTGTCTGTCATTGTCGGTTGAGTGGGTGCTGTGAACGATTATGTCTAAAGAGCAGAAAGAGCATAAACCCTCTGGGTTTAAAAAAATGCTCAAAATGTGGCTACAAGATGTCCATTACAGATGGGCATTCTATCTTTGTTTATTGTCTTGGTGCTATTCACCTGCAAGAGTCCTGCAGTTTTTGCCACGCTTTTAGCCCGAGGGTACTGCAGGAAAGAAAAAATAAGTTGATTTTGAAGGGCCTGGTTAAACCTTCTTTTGAGGAGTCCTTAGACTCTTCTTCTAGTACTAAGTCTAAGACTTCCAATGCCAAGAAAAGATCTCCAGCTCCATCTGTCTCATCGGAGCCTCCAGGAGAAGGTTTTGAAAGTGGATACTGCCTCCTCGGCTCCATTGTCCTCGGGGCAGCAGGAGGTATCTGTTGTACTGGAGTTGACCTCAGCCCTGATATTATTGGAGCCTATTCGGAGCCGGTCACCCAGGTGCTAGGCCTGAGTCTCCGGGTAGGAGATCCCGATCTCCTTCTATTTCCTCCAAATCCTTTAGGCTGTCTGATTTGGATGTGGATAGGGTGATCCAGAGGCTCCTGCAGTCGCCGGTGTTAGCAAAATTGTTCTCGGCACTGGCACAGTCAGCTCCGGAGCCAGTCCCTACTCTTGTACCGATGATTCCTCCTCCGAGCACCCCTATGTCGTCGGAGCCGGAGTGCTCCGTGCCGAGTGATGTTCTCGTGTCGGCTCCGATACCCCTTGCGAGTTTATCGGAGCCGACGTCAGCTCCAACCATGTCGGTTCTGTCCTCTGGTTTCGGTACTCTGGTTTCCTCAGTCGGACCCGAGGAGGATATCTCTGGACTCTTGTCGGTTCCGAGCCTCCCTCTCGGTGCATCGGCTCGGGGAACTCCGACTCCGGTTGTGGTCTCTGAGACGGGTCGGTCCTCGGATTCGTGGGGACCTGCCTTCGAGGTCATGAGGAGCGCACTGGCCAGATCGTCAGTTAACATCACCCGGATCGGTCACTCCTTCCCCCTACACCCTGGCTAGAGCCACTGACACACCCCTGTCCGTGGATGGCGGAGCCTGAAGGTCTGAGGATACCCCCATGAGCGGTCCCCAACTTTCTGAGGGCCCCTCAGTGTCGGTGCCTGAGGAGCCCCCTAGAAAGAAGTTGTGCAAGAGGAAGCACATAGACTCCCAGGATGAGTCCTTCACTTCCGATACCGACCTCGAGGAGTCAGAGGGGTCCCCTAAGTCGTCCTCCGATGATGTCTCTTTCTCCGACATCCTAGAAATCTTAAGGCAGAGAGGCGATTGGCCTTCCAAGACCCCCTCTGAGGAGGAGTCGGTGTTCCTCAAGGCCTTTGGAGCTCAACCCTCCGCCTCCTGGGTGTCTCCACCCTTCGATGAACTCCTGGATTTGATTTGTCGAAGGGTGTGGGAGACCCCTGATTCCGTGGAACCGGTGCCCAGAAGTCCAAATAAGTTCCTTTCTGCTCCCCCGGGGAAAGAGTTCCTGACCAAAGGGGTTTCCGTAGATGCCTTGGTGGTGGCGGCGGCAGCCACTCAGCAGGAAGTTGCAGAGGCTTCTTCTTTTGTCCATTTGTCCATCCTCCTAACAAGGAGTCCAGGAGTATGGACCAGTATGGGAAGCGTACCCTGTCTTCAGCGACCTTTACTTTGCGGTCGCTGAATTATCTTTGTCATTTTACTCGACTCCAGAGAGATCTCCTTAAGGAGCTAGGAGATGGGTAACATGCCTGAGGTGGTAGCGCAGACCGTTAACGCCCAGTTGTCTACCCTTGGTTCCATTGTCAACTCGTCCATGAGGCTCATATCCTATGCAGCCGAAGGGGCGAGTAGGGCAGCTAGCTCAGGTGTAGCTCTCAGAAAGCAAGCCTGGATGCGCCTGTGTCATTTCACGGAGGCCTTATAGTCTTCCTTCACTGACACCCCCTTTGATGGGTCCTCACTCTTCGGGACCAAAGTGAAAGACACCCTCACCAGATGCGAACAGGAGGGGAAGACCCTGTCTGCCGTAGGGGCCCGTTTCTCTCTTCCTTCTAGGCCTTACCCCAAGGCTCAGAGAGGAGGGAAAATGTGGTTCAAGAAGTCACAGAAGTCTTTCCCTGTCGCTCAAGGTGAGTCCCCCTCTAGAGGCAGAGGAGGGGGAAATTATTCTGCAAGACGCCGTCCTAGAGGCAGAGGAGGCCCCCGCAACTCGGGAGACCGCAATTCCTTTCGCGGGTCTTCCTTTCAGCGTTCCTGAGGCGTTGTCCAACTGTGCTGTTCCGGAGCTAGTCGGGGGCCGAATTTCATTGCATCTGGAAGCCTGGGAAAGCATCACCCAGGATCGTTGGGTGCTTCGAATAGTTACCGGAGGTTACACTATTCCCTTTTTATCAACACCCCCTCCAGTCAAAAGAATCCCGGACGTTCCACCCAGTCAACAGGATCAAGCAGCACTAAAAGTTTCAAAGCTGCTAGAAAAAGGAGTCATCCAACCAGTCCCCTCAGACCATATCGGATCAGGAACTTACTCAAGACTCTTTTTGGTGCCGAAAAGAACAGGGGACCTGAGGCCCATTCTGGATCTCAGCCGACTGAATCAATACATTCTGAAGTCCAAGTTGCGAATGGTCACTCTTCAGTCCATTTTTCCCTTGCTGGAAAAAGGAGTATGGATGTGCTCCATCGATCTCAAGGATGCCTACTACCACATCAAGATGGACAAGGCATCCAGGAGTCACTTACGCTTCTGGCTGGGAGCCAGTCACTTCCAGTTTCATGCCCTGCCATTTGGTCTCACCACAGCCCCCAGGGTGTTTACCAAGTGTTTGGCAGTGGTGACGGCTCACCTGAGATGTCGGGGATTTCAGGTGTTTCCATATCTGGACGACTGGCTTCTCACCGCCCCCACCAGGCATCTCCTCATTCAAGCCAGGGAGGCTACCATTACACTTTGTCAACAGCTAGGAATTACCTTGACCTGGGAAATGTCTGCCTTGCTGCCCTCACAGCGTGTTGTTTTTATAGGCGCAGAGCTAGACTCTATTCAAATGCAGGCCTTTCTACCACAAGAGAGGATAAGAGTGCTGCAATCTCAGATTCACGCATTGTTGCCCCTCAAGAGAGTTCAGGCCAGGTTAGTCCTCCAGCTCCTGGGATCCATGGCTGCCACCATCATGCTGGTGCCTCTAGCCAGGTTACACATGCGGATCCTACAGTGGCTCCTTTCGGCCCAATGGTCCTTTCAGAAATTTCCTCTTTCCCACTTGATACTTCTCACGGAATGGTGCAAACAGAACCTCCGCTGGTGCCTATGTTCCATCAATCTGGACAAGGGGAGGAGCTTGATTCCTATGTCCCTAGTGGCCACGGTGACCACGGACACCTCCCAGATGGGGTGGGAGGGCACTATCTTGGCAGGACGGTCCAAGGCACGTGGCAAGATCACGAAGTACACCTGCACATCAATGTTCTAGAGATGAGAGCGGTGTTACTAGCGTTGCGGGCACCCCAAAGCTTTCTTCCTCTGGGAACGATTGCAATTCACTCTGACAGCATGTCCATGGTGTGGTACTTGAACAAGCAGGGGGGAACCAAGTCTTATCCCCTCTGCAGAGAGGCCATGCGAGTGTGGCATTGGGCAGTGTCTTCCCAACGGTTTCTAATGGAAACGCACATTCCGGGAAAGACCAACGTGATAGCGGACAGGCTGAGCAGAGCTATTCTGATGCCTTACGAGTGGTCCCTGAACAACCGAGTGGCGGTTCAAATTTTCAACAGGTGGGGTCAGGCTTGCTTCAATCTCTTCGCCAGCCCTCTCAATGCCAAATGCAGCAAGTACTTCACACTGGTCCCCCCACAGGGACGCTCTAGTCCACGATTGGCCCTCCGGTCTGATCTATGCTTTCCCTCCGTTTCCTCTGTTACCAAGAGTGATTCAGAAAGCCATATCCTTGGGAAGCAGGATGATTCTAATTGCTCCACACTGGCCTCGACAAGTATGGTTCCCCTTTCTTCAGCAGTACGCAGTGGACGGTCATTGGACCCTGGACCCAGTGCCAGACCTACTGATTCACATGTCAGGACAGCTCCATCCCTCCCTGCGAACCCTCAAGTTGACAGCCTAGCTGCTCCACTTCCATCACTAGTTAGACAACATTCCTTTTCACCTGAGGTGGTACACTTCTTGTCTTCGTCTCATAAGTCTTCCACCAGAAGGATTTATTCCAGCAAATGGAAGAGATTCTCCATTTGGGCTCAGGCCCAAGGCTTGGACCCCTTCACAGCCCCAATTCCGTCGGTCTTAGATTTTTTATCCATGCTTTTCCGACGGCTCTGCGCCTGCTACCATTAAGGTGCAGCTGGCTGCAATTTCCAATTTTCATACATCTTATGAGCCTTCTCTTATGGGCCATAAACATTGTAAGGCCTTCTTGAAAGGCACCTGGTTACTTCGGCCTCCTGTTTCAGAACCTGTTATGCCATGGGATCTAAACCTTGTGATGTTCATCGTGTTACCCTGCTGCAGTCATCACACTTGGGTTATCCTGTCGTCAGGCGGTCCCGCAGTCGGCCTGAATTCCAAAGTCTTGGTCCGGCGTCGGTTGCTGTCGCTTTTTCCCTGACGTCAGTGCACCAGGGGTATATGTGATGCATCCGACGCCATTTTCTTCAGTCTTTCTTGCCGCGCGGTGCTGGAAGCAGAAGCAGTTCGCAAGTGCCAGTCGGCCAACTCCTGAGATTTTCAAAATCAAATTTCAGATCCGAAGTCTTCAATAAAGCTAAGTACCCCGTTGGGGAAACTTTTCTTGCCTCAGACCGATGTCAGAAAAAGTTAACAATTGTATTTCTTGTGGGAAGCAAATACCTCATAAGGATTTTCATTCTTATTGTATACCTTGCCTAGGCCCTGACCACGACGTCACTGGTTGTCGCTTTTGTGCTGGGTTCAATAAGCGTACTATAAAACGACGCTTTAATTTCGCACGACACTACTTCGGTAGAAAATTTAACTGCACAATGCCGTCAGAGCAACCGACTACCGGCGTGCACAAAAAACGCAAGGATAAAGACAGGCAGCCTAGACCCAAGCCAGACCCGAGGCCTCAGCTGGGCCGGTCTCCGGTTCACCGAGTTTCAGTGAGGCTCCTACGCAGCCCCTGGCTACCGCAGAATTGGAACCCGAGACCGCTTCGGATCCTTTGGTGGAGAGTGCTAGGCCGACGCAACCATTTTCTTTAGGCCCTACCGACGACATTGCAAAAAGAGATGTCGGTGCTGCGGAAACACCTTCGGTTTCTGAAGGTGTCTTCAGACCGACGACACTAACTATAAAAACATATCCTAAGCTTAAGACTCCTTTTAAACCAAAAAAGACTGCACTTCCGTCTCCAGTTCAAGGCCCCATGCCTAATTAACAGATGCTTAAAATGGCTGAAGATTTGATCTCTTTAATCAAGGGTTCCCAACCCCCCGTCAAAAGGCCTAGACAAGAGGAAGATTATGCCTCCTCTGATCAAGTGTCTATTTCCTCAGGCTCCTCTGAGGAACAAGATTACTACTTTCCCCCTTATGAAGATTCTGATGCTGAGGATTCCATTCCCTCAGCTTCTCCCCCTGAAGACTATTCCTTTGGGGAAACTTTACACACTATGAGGGAACATTTTCACTGGGAAGGTCAGGACTACTCTGACTCAAAGAAAAGGCTCAGAGAGTTTATTTTACTCCCCCAGCACAGACCTCTTGCTATCCCCCCAGTTTTAGACATTGTGGATGATGTTTACTTCGAATCTAGTTTAAATCCAGATTCTCTGCCTCCTGCTCCAGCCAAACCAGACAAATATTATAGAGTGACTGACTCTCACAAATTCCTTTATAAAAGTCCTGTTGCTGACCCAGAGACTATCTCCCAGGGTCCCAAAGGGGCTAAGGCTTCTATGGCAAAAAATCCTGTACCCTCTGAAAGGGACTCCAGAGCACTAGACAGGTGGGGAGAAAAGGTTTACACCTCAGCCACTCTAGCTATGAGAGCACTAAATTGTCAATTTCACATGCTAAAATACCAGCAATTTCTAATGTCTCAAATAAGATAAAAAATGAGCACACTCCCTCAACAGTCTGAATTGAAAGAAATGCAGGATCTGTTGCATGCAGCTGAACAGGTGGGCAAACATACTTTACAATGTGGATTTGATTCTTTGGAAGCTTCCTGTAGAGCAGCTGTTACTGGGTCTGTTATACGTAGGCATGCTTGGTTAAAGGAACAAACTTTGCCTGATCATGTTAAAGCAAAGCTTCTAGATGCTCCCTTACAGCAGGATGTCCTATTTGGAGTTAAACCAGAAGAAGTCTTAAAGAAAATGGAGGATAATGCAAAATCTATGCAGACGGTCAAAGATTTTTTACAGGTTCAGCCCCCTCGCTTCAGCAGAAATTGGCCAACAAAAAATTGGTCCTTTCCAGCTACTGACAGACCACAGAGGGGTAAATACAGACGCCCAAGAGGCAGAGGACAACCACAAACCCACTACAAACCTCGACAATGGGGCACTGCAACACAGAAGGGAGGAGAAGACAGGCCCCAAACTACTAGAAGGCAAACACAATGACTTAAACCTCATATGGCCTAGCAAGACTCTCTTGGCAGCTCCCTTGGGAGGAAAATTAGCACTTTTTTCAGACAACTGGCGCATGGTCACAAAGGACAAATGGGTCCTAGACATAATTTCACAAGGATACAGATTCCATTTCCACACCTTGCCAACGAAAAGAGGAATGCCAAACCTGCCACAAAATCAATGGGCAGAGGCACAAACAAATTACAGCTCTCATGGACATGAGCCATTCAACTGGTACCTACACGGGAGCAAGGCCAAGGATTTTACTCAAGACTCTTTCTAGTACCCAGAAAGGACAATGCCTGGAGACCAATTCTGGACCTTTCAGTTCTAAACACCTTCTTACAAGTACCCAAATTCAAGATGCTAACACTACAGCAGCTTCTTCCCATGTTGGGCAAGAAAGCATGGCTAGTAACGTTGGACTTCAAGGAGGCATACCTGCATGTCCCTATCAGACAAAATTGCAGAAGATACCTCCGTTTCATTGCAGGTTCAACCCATTACCAATTCTCTGCACTGCCCTTTGGCTTATCCACTGCGCTCAGGGTTTTCCCAAAATGCCTGGCACCAGTAATTGCATACTGCAGACAAAGAGGAATTCAAATATACCCATACCTGGACGACTGCCTCATCCAAGCAGAAAGCAAGGACATCCTCTTACAACATCTGGCTTTTGTAAAACATCTTCTAAGTTGCCTAGGGTACACAGTAAACGAAAAGAAATCAAAACTAGTACCCTCACAAAATATGAAATTCCTGGGTGCCAGCTTGAATATAACGGCCCAGAAGGCTTATCTGACACCAGACAAACAACTACAACTGTCTCAATATTTCAAAACAATGACAACAAAGACCCAACTCCCTGCAAGAAAAATTCTGCAGGCCTTGGGCTTCATGGCATCTTGCATACTACTAATACCATTTGCAAAGCTGCATATGAGGAAATTACAGTGGTACATAAAAAGCGTATGGTCTCAACACAGCCACAACTTGGCAGCTTGGACACAATGATATCTCTCATTCCCTGCCTTCAACAAGAGTTTCTATGGTGGTCACAGGCATGTCACCTCAACAAGGGTCAGCCTTTCACCTTGCCCCCAGCCAGGCAAACTATGACAACAGATGCACCGGACTATGCCTGGGGGGCACACATGGCAGGACAGTGCGTTCAAGGCATATGGACTGCAGATCAAAGGAATCTGCACATCAATCAAAAAGAGATGCTAGCTGTACAGAATGCCCTGACAGCCTACAAGAACCTCTTACATCCAGGACAGCTTTCAATAAGGACGGACAACACCACAGTAATGTGGTACATAAACAAGGGGGTACACACTCCTACCCTCTATGCAGGCAAGCAATGACCTTGTGGAACACAGCACTGGCTTACCAAGTTCAGCTACAAGCTCAATTCCTGCTAGGAAAAAAGAGCACATTGGCAGACGACCTCAGCAGAAACATCATGGATCCCCACGAGTGGAAACTGGATCCACAAGTATTTGCAATGATAACTCAAAAATGGGGCAACTCAGACATAGTTTTGGGGGCTGGCAAACAGGTCTATCAGCTAACAAAATTTTGTACAAGGACACTTCATCAAGCTTGGAAAGTGGACGCACTCTCATTCAGTTGGAAAAACCCGACAGTACATGCCTTCCCTCCATTGCCCCTTCTCTCAAAGGTGCTTCTGAAAGTCAGAAAGGAGAGACCCAGAATGATACTCATAGCCCCAGACTGGCCACGCCAGCACTGGTACCCACTATTAAGGAATATGGCCCAGGGCCCACCTTGGATTTTACCACAAATTGCTCATTTGCTCACACAGCAAGACAATCAGATTCTACACAGCCAGCTCAAAACCTTAAATTTGGCTGCATGGCAAATCACCTAAGCAACCAGTCAGCTCCTCTTCCTCAAGCAGTTATGGATGTTATTCTGGAAGCTAGGAGGCTCAGCACCAGGAAGGCCTACTTGGACAAATGGAAAAGGTTTTGCACCTGGAACCAAGCTATAGGCCAAAATACCCTTCAGCCTCACATGCCTCAGATTCTACAGTATTTAACTGAGATATTGCACAAAGGACTTTCTTTTTCATCTATTAAAATCCTCAGCTATTTCAGCCCACTACAACACGGATCCACCCTTATTTTCACATCCACTTCTAAGGCAGTTCCAAAGAGGGGCAAAAAACATTAGGCCCCCCAGGAGAGCACCTACACCAACCTGGGACCTCAACTTTGTTCTGGAAAAACTTACTCTACCTCCTTTTAAACCAGCTTTCTCATCTGATCTAAAGTTTATATCATGGAAGACTGCCCTGCTGCTAGCAATAACTTCAGCCAGAAGAGTCTCAGAGCTTCAGGCACCAATGGCAGTAGAGCCTTTCCTCATTTTCCATCAAGACAGAGTTTCTCTACAAACTAATCCTTCCTTCATGCCTAAGGTGGTATCCAGTGTGGCTCTAAATCAAACCATCCACTTACCCACCTTCTTTCCAAATCCACAGAACAAAGGAGAAAGACTCCTGCATTCCTTGGACATTCACAGGCAACTTCTTTACTACTTGGATAAAGCTAAGGTTTTCAGAAAATCTGACCAGCTCTTTGTATCCTATGCTGCAGCTTCACAAGGGAAGGCTATATCAAAACAGACCATTTCCAAATGGATAGGACATTGCATTCGTTTTTGCTATACCCATCATGGAAAACCAGTTCCTGCTACCATAAGGCCCCACTCTACCAGGGCAGCAGCTACATCTACAGCCTTCCTCGGGGGGTGCCAACCAAGGATATTTTGGAAGCTGCAACTTGGAGTTCAGTACACACCTTCACCAAACACTACCACTTACCACTTTACTCTAAGACTAGAGCTGGCTTCGCCACTGCAGTTCTGCAGGGCCTTCTAGCCTCCTCTAACCCTCTTTGACTCCTCCTCCCATCCTTAGCTTTGGGATTCTACCCAAGTGTGATGACTGCAGCAGGGTAACACGATGAACATAGTACAGTTTTGTACCTACTATAAATGTAGATGTTCGAGTGTACACCCTGCTGCAGTCCAGGTTACCCTCCCTC